>NC_053160.1:110881272-110905421 GCF_016835505.1 Polypterus senegalus | reverse complement strand
ATGCTGATGCCTAGGGAGTGTAATTATTCGACCATTGAAAAGGAATGCTTTAGCGATTAAGCAGGCAGTGGAGGTGCCCTGTTACTACCTCTGGGGACGGCAGTTTACCCTGTTGAGGGACCATGCCCTGCTTCAGTGGCTGTACAAACAGAAGGATACGAAAGCCCAGTTCACTCTGTGGTCTATTAGTTTGCAGGCTTTCGCTTTTGATGTTTGCCTCCATCCTGGAGCTGCACACACCAATGTTGATGTTCTCTCCCGCATGGCTGAGCCTGGCTTGGTCAGTCTCTTTGCCCACACCAGTGTGGACAAAGCTAAGGAAGAGGATGTGAAGTTTCTGAACTCTTTTCGGAGACCCCTCAATGAAACGACACGCTGAAGAGTGGAGTTCTGCGTCTGTGGAGGGCTGCTTGTCCATCACCAAGGCAACTGCAGGTTCACAGCGCAGCAAATGGCAGTCACACTATAAGCGCCTGTCACAAAACATTATAAATGCAGGAACAGTATAACTTGGCTACTGACCTGGGGCCTCATGCATAACACCGTGCGTAGAATTTGCACTATAATATGACGTAAGCACAAAAGCTGAAATGTGCTTACGCACAGAAAAATCTAGATGCAGGAATCTGTGCGTACTCCAACTTCCACGTTCTTTCGCTACATAAATCCTGGTCAGCGTGAAAAGTAACACTCGTGCACATGCCTTCTGTTCTGCCCCAACCCCTCCCAGAATTACGCCTCTATGAAGATGCAAATCAATATAAATAGCCCTTAAGCTCAGACTTCTATGAAAATACAATGGGAAAAGCACGGGGGAAAATATAAGAATTTCAGCGAATACCAAGTGGAGGCAAGGAAAAATTTACTATTTGTTGGTTTAAACAGTGGTATAATCAACAAAAGGAAGTTGATCGAGTGACAGAGTGTTGGAGAAACTCGAAAGCTCAAGTCCACAAAGTCGCACAGTACCGGAAATAAAAAAGAAGTTGTCACATATCCAAGTCATCGTGAAAAGGCGAGTTGTAGCCCAACGTCTCAGTGTTGTATGAAAGCTAATTAGGCTACAGAGAAAAAAAAAATAGGCACACAGTGGGGAAAAATGCAGGAAATGTCAACTTTAATCTCGAAATTTCTACTTTAATCACGTAGTTTATTTTGTCATTAAAGTAGAACATCATAAACTTCATCTTAAAATTGATTAATTTACTAGTTTCTCAAATCCCATCGTAACTAAAGTAACACGTTAAATGCTTTGTTTTGTATTTGATCTTCGTTGTGCTCTGTGTGTGAATCACTACGTGGTTCTTAAACCGGCTTTCTCTTCCTCTGACAGGACACAGAATACATTACATTCGTGATATTACAGCTGTCTGAAAAATTAAAATACTGATATGTATACGTGATATCTTTTTCATGTTATTAAACAAGAGAACACGATGGTGGTACTATCTATTTCAAACGCACTAACCTCCAATTCCTGTCCTTACTTTTCTTTTTCCAAATACCCAATCGCCACACATTCAGCTCTGTAATAGACGTTAAGCCATCTGTAAGCTTACAATCATGATTCTTCAAAACTTTTAAGGAACATTGAAATATCTTCATGTTTAATTATACTATCCATCTATCCCTCCAGCATACAGTAATCAATCAGGATCAATCTGTGAACTAGCTAGCGCTGCGGCATTGTGTCCTCACGTTTAATTATTAACAATACAGATTATTTAAATAAAGTTAGTTTTATCTGTATAATATAATCAACATATTTTGCTGCATTTCATCTTAAAAATGATATCATCATCATATGTAAATACGCACTTTATAAAGTGGCGCAGGTTGTGCAATATTATAACTGAAGTGCAAGATTACAGTGTGGTAATTATACTTATAAGTACAAACAGTTCTGCAAGTAGCACTTGATGGACTGATTGACTGTGTTTAAAACTCTTGAAATGAAACTGTTTCTGAACCGCAAGATACGTACAGGAAAGACTCTGAAGCGTTTTGCCGTGACTGAGGCAGCGTATGCTTGATGCTGTATCCAGATAATTCTCTTTCCGATCAGCTGCTGCTGTGATTCACCACTTAGATAAAGTGATATAAATACTCCGAATGGTGCAGTGAAAGATGGAAAATATGGAAAAAGATGATCCGCTGTGGCAACCCCTAACGGGAACAGCTGAAAGCAGAAAAACAAGGTGCAGTGAGAGTAACAATGCTAAAGCAGTTATGGTATTTGGAATACTATGGCTATTCCCTGGACCATTATATTGTTATAGGAAAATTACAATCAGATGCATTACACTGATAAACAATATGCAGTTTGTTTCAGTGTATTTATAAAGCCGCGTCAGGAATGTGCATCTAAGAAAGAAAGGGTAACCACACAGGAACATTAGCACTGATTTGACACTAGGTGCTGCCAGTCTGCAAAACTGAACTGAGAACTTGCGTACGACAGGGTATGAGGTAAAGTGAAAATGTGTGTGGCTTTACGGCAAGTTTAGGTTTTAAACATCACGATTTGAACGTTGAAACGTTCTTACACAACATTTCGGTTCGTATGCACCGTTTATACATGAGGCCCCTGGTCTCGACCTGCCCATTTTTTATCTATGTATCAGAGAGTAGTACATCCCGCTACAATAAATAACCATGCTGTTCCTGATTCAATGAGAATAAGCTGGTTTTGTTGAAGTACTGTGACTTAGCCTCATGTTTGGGGTGCAATACAGTTACTCATATGTCACTGTTTTTTTTTTTTTTAATACACACACACACGTATCTATACTAATAAAAGGCAAAGCCCTCACTGACTGACTGACTGACTGACTGACTAACTAACTGACTGACTGACTGACTGACTCACTCACTAACTCATCACTAATTCTTCAACTTCCCGTGTAGGTAGAAGGCTGAAATTTGGCAGGCTCATTCCTTACAGCTTACTTACAAAAGTTAGACAGGTTTCATTTCGAAATTCTATGCGTAACGGTCATAACTGGAACCTACTTATGTACATATATACTGGCCATAGCCTGCAGCTCGGTCGCCGTGTGAGGCGGAGTTGCGTCCCTCATCGTCATGCCTCCCACGTAATTGAGTGCCTGCCCATATAAGGCCGTCCGTCAGCAGCAATCCAATAGAAACACTCTGCCATTAAATATTCGCGGGTGAAGGACTGTGCTTATGCAGACGAAGATGAGATGGTCAGGGTGGTGTTTGGCACAAACTCAGCGAAACTGCGAGAGAAACTTTTAAGTGCCGGGTCTTAGCTAACATTA
Source organism: Polypterus senegalus (assembly GCF_016835505.1). NCBI lineage: Eukaryota > Metazoa > Chordata > Cladistia > Polypteriformes > Polypteridae > Polypterus > Polypterus senegalus. Next base: position 110,902,137 of record NC_053160.1, on the reverse strand, counting down.
AATAAAGTCATGGACATCACATGAGATAGCACAAGCACAGCTGAGAACTTTCAATGCATGTACTCCGAGCGGCTCACGTGAACTGACTGTGAACGTAGTACGCAGAGAACAAGGAAGAGCTCCAAAGAGCGCTGAACACAATTGAGAAGGCAGCAATAGAATATGAAGTGAGTGACACATACAAGGATATTCATAAGTGCAGCTACTGCGGAAACAAAGCACGGTGTAAACCTAAAGTTTAAACTAAGTTCATCACCACCCTGCCGCTGGCGTTTGTCATGCCTACGACGAATATGATATTTGCGAGATACAAGTTTAATGAGAAGATGCATTGCCGGGTCTGAGCAAACATTGCAGCATCGCACGAGATAGCACAAGCACAGCTGAGAACATTCGATGCATGTACTCCGAGCAGCTCACGTGAACTGAGTGTGAACGCAGTACGCAGACAAAAAGCAACAGCTCCAAAGAGCGCGGAACAAAAAATGCATTACACAATTGAGAAGGCAGCAAAAGAATATGAAGCGAGTGATGCATACAAGCATATTCATAAGTGCAGCTACTGCGGAAAGAAAGCACACAATGGAAAAAGTCAATGTCCAGCTAAAGGAAGACAGTGTAAAAAAAACCAGTGCATGCAGTGTGTGATGTCACAAATAAAGAGGAAGACGAGCTGTTAACTTGAACACAACACATCCTCCAAATACGAACCTGACTGAAAGAAATAATGATAATCAAATCCTTGATGACAGCTACACTTATAACAGTCACAAAACAATTACATTGACAATCATGTTACGTTATTTTTAAAATGTTCCCGTTTCATTTTCATAACTTCTTTAACACACTACTTCTCCGCTGCGCGGGTATTTTGCTATATGACTGGATTACTGGAGAGAGGCGGGACGAAGAAATGTCCATCACGTGCCGGAGGGAGACCTGATTGGAGGCCCACAGGAAGTCGCCGGACAGGTAAGTCGACAGACAGGTAAGCTCCGTGTCAGCTAACATCCTGTCATTGCCAGCTGTTCTGTCAGAGCTGGAGGCGTGCCTTTAGCCTGCGGAGCAGCATTTGTCGCAGGTGCTATGTGCCCTCCGGGCGGAATTGCGGGTACTGGAAATGAAGGCGGTCGCGTCAATCGAAGAGCTCTTGATGGTGATTAGACGGAGCAACGCTGGATTCTTAAGCCAGAGGTGTACGGCGGGGAAGGTGAGTACAGCCGCCCTCATACAGCATGAAGTAGGGTCTGCTGAAATTGGCTGTGATACCAACGATCAGCATCAAGTAAGCAGACCTCCGAAAGTGGATGCGGCGCAAGGGGCTGTGCACGCGATGAGGGGAGAGACAGCGAGAAGGCTGGCAGGATACGGGCTGTTGAGTGCCCCAAGTCCTGGCGCCCTCCGCCCCGAGTTGGCGGCAGTCTCGCGCCGCTCTACAGGGACGCAGACAGGAAGGAGTCTCTTTTTATCCGATAAGGAGACTCAGACCGTCAGGGCGTCCCAGAGCGACAGGAGGAATCGAAGGGTGAATGCCGGTTCCTCTGATAGAAAGGGACGTGGTGCTGGGTGCACACGCCCAAGTGCTGGCCGCCCTGCGAGGGCAGAGGGAACCCATGAGGTCAACGGAGAGGAAAGGACTGCAGACGGTCCCGTCAGGTTCACCGACAGGAGGGACATGGAACCTGCGGAGGAGGTGCCGAACATGCAAGTGCCGGGGTACCGGTCGGCGGGGGGAGCGCTGCCACTGTGCAACGCAGAGGGACACCAGGGAAGGGTGTCCAGGCTGCGGCTCTGCCCCCTTGTTTCTATTCGTTTCAGGACCGGACCCTGGACAAGCAGTAGGACCCGCTTCGTTGGGAAACTGCCCTCAGGAGACGGGCCGTCTGCCAGGACTCTCCGCTGGCGAGGGAGTGTCGCCAAGGCTGGCGGAGGCTAGGAGGGTGCAACTGGCTCCAACCAAAGGGGCACGGCGGTGCCGAAGGATCAGGCCCCGGGGTGCCGAGTTGGACCCCGGTGGCTCATGAGTAGGACCCGCTTCGGGGTAAGCTGCCCTTGCAGGACGTGCCGCCTCCTGAGTGGTCTTCGCTGGCTGTGGGGGCACTGTCAGGGATGCCAGGGGCGACGACCCGGCCGGGACACCTTGAGGGACCGGAAGATAGCTTGCGCCTACTTGGGATCACGTGGGGGCCGCCAACATGGTTGCTTTGGGGGCCACGGTCACCGCCAGGGTGCGCCCCGATGCCTTGGGAGCCCTGGACCTCAGCACTTCCACCACACCAGGAAGTGCTGGGGGAGAGAAGCAGGGACACCCGGAGTGCTTCCGGGAGGACAGCCGGCACTTCCGCCACACTGGGGTGTGTCATGGTGATTGCCGGGGAGCACCTGGAGCACATCCGGGTGTGGATAAAAGGGGCTGCCTCCCTTCATTCGAGGCTGGAGTCGGGTGGAAGCAGGACGAAGCAGAAGAGAGTGTGGAGGCGGCCCGAAGAAGAAGGCTTTGTGGGGGTTTGTGTACACTTGTAAATACAGTAAATTATTGTAAATAATAACTGGAAAAACCATGTCTGCCTGTCTGTGCCCAGGTAATGTTCACTATATTATATATATATATATATATATATATATATATATATATATATATATATATATATATTATATATATACTAATAAAAGGCAAAGCCCTCACTCACTCACTCACTCACTCATCACTAATTCTCCAACTTCCCGTGTGGGTGGAAGGCTGAAATTTGGCAGGTTCATTCCTTACAGCTTACTTACAAAAGTTGGGCAGGTTTCATTTCGAAATTCTACGCGTAATGGTCATAACTGGAAGCTGTTTTTCTCCATTTACTGTAATGGAGATGAGCTTGAACGCTGTGGGGGCGGAGTTTCGTGTGACATCATCACGCCTCCCACGTAATCACGCAGTACATAGAAAACCAGGAAGACCTCCAAAAGCGCTGAAGAAAACATGCATTATATAATTGAGAAGGCAGTGAAACAATAAGAAGCGAAGCGAAAGTGACATATACAACCATATTCATGAGTTCTGCTACTTCGAAACAAAGCACATGTAAACCTACACTTTAAATTAAGTTCATAGACAGGCTGCGCTGGCGTTTGTAATTTAGTGCCTGCCCATATAAGGCCATCCGCCAGCGGCAATCCAATAGCAAACTAAAGGACTGTGCTTATGCAGAGGAAGATGAGATGGTCAGGGTGGTGTTTGACACAAACTCAGCTGAAACTGCGAGAGAAAGTTTTAAGTGCCAGGACTAAGGTAACATTAAATACAGCCATGGACATAGCACAAGATGGCACCAGCACAGCTGGGAACCTTCGATGCATGTACACCAAGCTGCTCACGGAACTGGACGAGTGCACAGATAAAAGCAACAGTTCCAAAGAGCTGAACAAAACCGAATTACACAATTGAAAAGGCAGCAAAAATATGAAGCGCCTGATACATACAAGCATATTCATAAATCCAGCTACTGCGAAACAAAGCACACGGTGGAAAAGTCAATGTCCCGCTAAAGGAAGACAGTGTAAAAAACCCGTGCATGCAGTGTGTCAGGTCTCAGATAAAGAAGAAGACGAGCTGTTTATTGATGCAGTAAGAAACGAATCGATGAAAAACCTGTCATCTTTACAACGATTGACAAACACGGAATGTAACTTGAACACAACACATCCTACAAATACGAACCTGATTGAAAGAAATAATGATAATCAAATCCTTGATGACAGCAACACTCAGTAACACTCACAAAACAAATACTGTATATTGACAGTCATGTTACGTTATTTTTATTTCTTTTCTAGCTTTTTAACACACTACTTCTCGCTGATACGCTGGTATATATATATGTATATATATATATATCCCGATCTACATACTCGAATAATGGATACTTTATTCGCCATCAATGATTGTTTTGGTAAAGCCATACTCAGTGTATTCATTAGATGAACGGTAAAAAAGTAAGAGCGAGGGAGGATGACTTATTGAGGCATGCAGGCTGTACTGCGCGTCAACTCTATCTGAATTGCGCGATCACATTTGAAAAAATATATCTTTTCAAGTTCTATTTAGTCCATATGTGTCAAACTCAAGGGCAGGGGCCACATCCGCCCGGCGTAATTATATCTGGCCCGCGAGATCATTTTATATACTGTATTATTGTTATTAATGGCCCGGGTATATGAAGCGCTGGTAAAACAATAAACTACAGATCCCATAATGCAGCGCTTCAGCTGCCTTGCCGAACACTTACCGCGTTAATCAAGTCTAGCTTATGATGCTGCAAGTTATTGCGAAGCTAGCTCACACGATGCTGAAGAGAAAAGTTGATTCTGAAAATAGAGCCTTTAAAAACCGATGGGAGGCTGAGTATATGTTTACTGAACTCGTGTGTCTCATTTGTGGAGCTAATGTGGCTGTAATTACAGAATTTAATCTAAGACGGCACTATGAGACAAAACATCAGGGTAACCTGAATGCAATGCAGAAGATACAGAAAACAGAAGAATTAAATAAGAATCTGACACTTCAGCGGACGTTTTACCCGTGCACAATCACAAAGTGATTTCAAGTGAAGCTGCTTTTATGGGAGACACAAATACACTAGTGCAACTTGCCCCACTTTCCTGTTGCCAAGTAATGTTGAACCAAGTCGTCACTACAGTGTTCCCAACACGCACTTTGCTGATAAACTGAGCGCACTGAGTTTGCGGCGCTTTGGTGACTTTGAAGAACAAAAAAAGTCCGTCTACATGCGGCTCGAACCTTGTGCATGTTTGGTAGCACATATCTGTGTCAGAAGCTCTTCTCAGTGATAAAGACTAACAAAACAGCACACAGGAGTCGCCTCACTGATGAGCACCTGCAGTCCATCCTGAGAATCCTGAGAATCCTGAGAACACATTTTATTTATATTTCCAGGTTTTGTTATTGAGAAAGAAAAAAAGACTTACAACATTATTAGCTTGCATTTCTTTAGAATTAGAATTAGAACAATCTAGACGAGAACAGGCCATTCAGCCCAACAAAGCTCGCCAGTCCTATCCACTTGCTTCCTCCAAGAAAACATCAAGTCGAGTTTTGAAAGTCCCTAACGTCTTACTGTCTACCACACTACTTGGTAGCTTATTCCAAGTGTCTATTGTTCTTTGTGTAAAGAAAAACTTCCTAATGTTTGTGCGAAATTTACCCTTAACAAGTTTCCAACTGTGTCCCCGTGTTCTTGATGAGCTTATTTTAAAATACAAGTCTCGATCCACTGTACTAATTCCCTTCATAATTTTAAACACTTCAATCATGTCACCTCTTAATCTTCTTTTGCTTAAACTGTAAAGGCTCAGCTCTTTTAATCTTTCCTCATAATTCAACCCCTGTAGACCTGGAATCAGCCTAGTCGCTCTTCTCTGACCTTTTCTAGTGCTGCTATGTCCTTTTTGTAGCCTGGAGACCAAAACTGCACACAGTACTCAAGATGAGGCCTCACCAGTGCATTATAAAAGTTGAGCATAACCTCCTTGGACTTGTACTCCACAGATCGTGCTATATAACCTAACATTCTGTTAGCCTTCTTAGTGGCTTCTGAACACTGTTTGGAAGTTGATAGCTTGGAGTCCACTATGACTCCTAAATCCTTCTCATAAGGTGTACTCTCGATTTTCCGACCGCCCATTGTGTATTCAAACCTAATATTTTTACTTCCTATGTGTAATACTTTACATTTACTGACATTAAATTTCATCTGCCACAAATCTGCCCAAGCCTGTATGCTATCCAAGTCCTTCTGTAATGATATAACGGATTCCAAATTATCTGCTAATCCACCTATCTTGGTATCATCTGCAAACTTAACCAGCGTGTTACTTATATTCCTATCTAAATCATTTATATATATTAAAAATAGCAGCGGCCCTAGCACTGACCCCTGTGGAACACCACTCTTAACATCGGCCAGGTCTGATGAGGTTCCTCGCACCATCACCCTCTGCTTCCTGTGTCTGAGCCAATTCTGCACCCATCTAAAAACATCACCCTGAACTCCCACTTCTTTTAACTTGATGCCCAACCTCTCATGTGGCACCTTATCAAATGCTTTCTGAAAGTCCAGATAAATAATATCATAAGCTCCACTTTGATCGTATCCTTTTGTTGCCTCCTCATAGAATTCCAACATGTTAGTAAAACACGACCTCCCTCTTCTGAACCCATGCTGACTGTTCAGAATAACTCCTGTCCTTGTCATGTGTTGCTCAATCTTATCCTTAATAATTCCTTCCATTAATTTTCCTGTGATGCTTGTTAAGCTTACTGGCCTATAGTTGCTTGGATCTGCCCTGTCACCCTTTTTATATAATGGGATGATATTTGCCATTTTCCAGTCCTTTGGAATCTCTCCAGTGCACAGTGACTTCCTAAAAATATGTGTCAAGGGTTTATATATGTACTCACTAGCCTCCTTAAAAACACGAGGATAAATATTATCTGGGCCTGGTGATTTGTTTGATTTCATCTTATTTAATCTGAGCAGCACTTCTCCCTCTACAATTTCCAAATCCCTCAGTACCTCCTTAGTAGTTGCGTAGTAGTTTATGAGGAAAGACTGACCTTTGATACTATCAGAAGACCCTGTGAAGATTGTAAGATCTTTTTAGACTATAAGAATGTTTAAATTGATTCTAAGTGTGTAGAAATAGAAGGGTGTATTCCTTAGGAATGCAAATGGCTCTTTGTTTCATGTTTAGGACATTCCAGTATGTCATAAATTAAGAGTTAATTTATGTATAACCTCAGAATGAACTGCTAGGGTTTTTTTTTCTCTTTTCTAGGATATAAAAGAGAGAACGGGTTTTCTTTAGGTATTCTGCTAAAACCCAAATCAGTCGACTGAGTTGGAAAGAGGCAGTCTCACATTTTTTCTACTCACCAAGAATTAAGAATAAAGAAATTATTTTTACTTTAATTGGGTTTAAGTTCTTCCGTTGTTTTTCGACTTCAGCGCTCACAGTTCACAGTTTTGGCGCCCAACGTGGGGCAGAGACGGCCAAGTGACTCCTTGAGCGATCGCCCAGAGGACCGGTGAAGGACCGACACCGGCCGGGTCGGTAGGACCAGATCCGCAAAAAGTTAGGACTGGCCTGCCTCTGCCGAGTCCCGCTTGAAGAGCCCTTGTCGAGTGAACTGGGAACTTCCAGACGGGAGGAAAATTCTTGGTGAGTACCTGGGGTTTTCTTAACTGGGAAAGATAGACTTAGCGGATTAAGGCGCTTCCGGACGGAAATAAAAAGTGCCAGAATAGTTAGTGAGTACGCCCCTTGGAATTGAAAGAATTATTAAAGGAAAGGAGGGGTGGAAGAACAGAAAACTAGAAAGGGAGCACCTTTTGATCTGGGCAATAAGTGAGGTGTTGAGAAGGCTTAGTTAGTACGCTTCCTGAAACGGGATGGAGTCTTATACCGCTCGGAAAAATAAATAAAAGGCAGGGAGTGGGAAGAATAGATAAAAGGGAAAACACCTCACGGGCGGGACAACAAAGCACTGGTGTGGGAGGGCGAGACTCTTTTGCCTCTATAGTCTGGTCATATTCCTGCTCCAACGGGTTAATCTGTTGTGGACACATAAGCGCTAACTAGTTGTTAGACGACTGGAAAGGGGGTTGGCACTGAACTGTCAAAACCCCAGACTCAGTGGTCAATAAAACTGTTAGTCCGCTAAAACCACGAAGCAGCAGATAGTGATCCGGGAAACGGAAGGGACTGGAGGCAGAAAACGCAGGGGCTGTAACCTTATACTTTGTAGTATTAGTGCTATCCAAAAATGGGAAAAACAAATAGTAAACCAGTCAAGATCCCTTTAGGAATTCAAAAGTCTTTGTTGGAAGGATTGTTTTCGGAAGACTTACCACACCCCAGTATGAGTCCGAAGGGAGGATCACCTAGAAAATTAGTGGAAAAGACAACAGGGCTAGACTTTAAAAAAGCGTGTAAGAAATGGAATAAACAAAGCAGTGGTAGATGGCCAGTTGAGGGAACTGGGGATATTTTCGAAATACAAGAAATTAGAAAAATCCTCTGTAGAAACATGCAAAGCTGCTGGAAAATGGGTCCCTATAGGATGGATATGTTTGATAGATGGGAACTAGTAATTAAAGATCGAGCAATTGAGGCGATGCGGAAGCGAAATGAGACGCTTTCTGGAAATTAAGACCAAAAGAAAAAGAGGAGATGTTACTAGCATTACAAAAGAATAAGACAGAGACAGAGCCAGAAAATAGGCGAAAGAAATCGGATAAAAAGAATCCTCTTTACCCAATCATTCACACCCCACCTCCTTATCAACCCCTACCACCTCTTCCTCCTGCTCCAAATGCCCCACCGGCTCCTCTTGTAGCCGATGATTTACCCGGAGCAGATTCACAGTTTCACTATGACTCGTCTTCTCATTCAGACCCGGATGACGAAGACCGAGACGCCCGGCTTGGAGATAATACTAAATCCCAGCCACATGCTTCACTCCAATCCCCTATTTCTAGTCATACAAGAAGCCGAACATTACAATCACACCAAAACCCCCAATTGGGATGCAGCTTTACTTCCCTAAAGCCGCAGAATTCTGGAGCCGAATTTTCATGTCCCTTAATACAAGTCCCAAATCCCAGGCACAACCCCAATCAACCCGCAGGAGCTAATAATCCCACCACTGTTATGATACATCGAAATTGGGACATCCAAGAATTAAAAGATGTGGTGTCAGAACTGCCAGATCCAAAGGGAGTCGGCGGCTTAAAATTTGTTGAATCACTTCAGCAGCTGGATGACATGTATAAACCAAATGCTGCGGAGTGGACGCAGGTGCTGCGCCGAAAGCTAGGCACCACCTGGGCAACAGTAAATCATGGAACCAGAGGGGATGGAAATGCTTGGAGATGGGATGAGTCCTTGAATCGTGATAATCAGGAGCCCCAATTTTTAGAACAATGGGAATTATTAAAGACTGCAATTGCAGGAAAATACAAAAAGGAACAGATTGGTCACTTATATCAGCTGCCAAGCAGCGGAAAGATGAGACGGTTGATGAATGGGCCCAAAGGATTCAAGACCTGATGGCTAATCATTCTGGTTTGCGAGATAACGAAGATCAAAACCGCGCTACCGTTCCCCCTTTTGTTTCGGGTTTAAGAAGTGACATACAGAATAAAGTCAGAACGTCTTGCATAGGCTGGGAAAGTGCTACTTTTGAGGAAGTGAAACGCCATGCTGAGCATGCTGAGAGACAATCAAACAAAAAGAATATGATACGCAAACTAAATTGATAGCGCACAGCTTCAATATTACACGGGGAACGGGTAGGGGCAGAGGATTTCAAGGTCGTGGTCGTGGCAACTCCTTCAGATGGAGAGGAAGTGGAAAGGGAAGAAGACTCCAACCCTCCATGCCTACTGACCAGTTCACCCAGATACCTAAATCATCAGAACAATTTCACACACCTTACACCTGCTACAACTGTGGTGAAGCTGGTCATTTCGGACGTAATTGCCCAAACAAGCGTTCACCTCCACCACTTCCACTCCAGGAACCCAGTGATATTCCCTGGTCATAGGAATTAGCAGGGACCCCAGCCATTTTTCCAGTTTCCCTTGCTCACTCATCATGCTGATGCAGACCCTTTACTAACTTTAATAGTAAATGGTAAGGAAACTGTTTTCCTTGTGGACACTGGAGCTACCCACTCAACTTTATCGTTGTTGGAGGTCCCTGCCTCGAAAGACACTGTGAAGGTCCTCACTGCCTCAGGACAACCTCATACTTTATCAGTATCCAAGCCTCTTCAAGTTCAACTGTCCACTGATAGTTCAATTTTGACACATCGATTCCTGTTAAATCATCTGTGTCCAGTTAACTTATTGGGAAGAGATCTCATGACTAAACTGTCTGTTTCAATCTCCTTATCTGAACAAGGATTCTATTGCTCCATTCCTAAGCTCCTGTGCCAAACTCTCCAACCCTCTCGACCTTCTTTTGCTGCCTGGACCCTAAACATTTCCCCACAAAAACTCCTTCTTAATGCCCTCCATGCTTTCCCGTCCTGTAATTTTCCCCACCTCCAAGTCCCTGACACTCTTCACTGTACTGCCCAATATTTCCACACTGAAGTTGATATCCCTTGGTTTGAATCTTTTCTCTCCTCAGCCCCTTGTCCAGAGAGTCTTCACATCCCTTGTATTTTCATCTCTCCCACTAAAGCTGCTGCTTCAGTTCACCTTACACACTTACAAAACACTTTCTATTTAGAAGGTGCAGTCCCCCATGTTTCTCTGGCAAAATCTAACACTGCTCGTTGGGTAGAAATTGGGGACTGGGTTGAACAATGTCAAAATAGGACTGATTGGACATACATTGCACCAGGAATTTTGTCACCCTTGATCACCTGGTTACTAAGGTGATAATCCAAATCGACCTGCCAGTTGTTCGTTCCCTGTGTCACCCGTCTCCTTCTCTGTATTCCTTGCAAAGAGACTCTTTTCCTTGGCTATCTACAATTCCAGACATTCTGTGGTCTCAGGGAAAAAACGATTTTGGCAGAATCGCAAATTGTGAACCTTTAGTGGTCTTCCCAAAGTCATCCTTCCGCCTCGTGCACAATATCCTCTTTCTCCCGAGGCTGAACTTGGAATTGCTGCTGTACACAAAGACTTAGTTGAACGGGGAGCTATAATTCCTATTCAGTATTCTCCTGTTAACTCTCCCATTCTGCCAATAAAGAAAGCGGATGGATCTTGGCGCTTCGTCCAAGACCTTAGACAAGTCAATTCTGCTATCTTTCCTAGAGCACCGATCGTACCTAATCCTTCCACTATTCTGTCTACTATCCCTCCTTCTGCATGTTATTTCTCCGTTATTGACCTTGCAAATGCTTTCTTTTCTATTCCTGTACACGCTGATTCGCAATTCTGGTTTGCTTTTACTTTTCAAAATCGCCGCTGGACCGTTATGCCACAAGGTTATACGGAAGCTCCTTGTATATACGGACAGGCGCTTGCTCAAAACCTGGAAGGCTTCTGCCCTAACAGGGGAAGTGTATTAATACAGTACGTTGACGACTTATTGCTCTGTAGTGAAACAGAGGAAGCATGCGTGCAAGATAATGGAATTATTATTAAGATATCTTGCGGAAAATGGCCACAAAGTCTCTAAAGCAAAGCTGCAGCTAATTAAAACCACTGTCAAGTACTTGGGGCATGACATCACTTGTGGTACCAGAGCTCTGTCGAAAGACCGCATAACTACCATCCAAAATCTTCCCAGACCGGTCACAAAGCAACAGGTAATGTCTATATTGGGCATTCTTGGTTATTGTCGACATTGGATCCTAAATTTTTCCGAAAGAGCACAGCCCTTACAAATTCTAGCTAACACTGTCGACCTTCCTCTTACAGGTCGTGTACAGTGGAATGAGCAGGCTGAGAAGGCTCTGTGTGATTTAAAAAGTGCATTATTTTCTGCGCCTGCTTTAGGACTCCCTGACTATTCTCGTCCATTCACTCTCTTCGTGGACGAAAAGGGGGGATATATGAATGCAGTATTAACACAGCTCCATGGAGAAAAACAGAGGCCAGTAGCTTATTTTTCAAAAAAACTAGATCCAGTGGCTACAGGACTTCCGACTTGTCTTAGAGCAGTTGCAGCAACAACGGAGGCTGTGCTGGCAAGCACGGATATTGTGCTCATGAGTCCCCTGACAGTGAAAGTGCCTCACGCTGTTCACTCCATTTTAGTCCAGGCCAAAACCTCACACCTCACTACTGCAAGGGCAATCCATTATCAAAATGTACTCTGTACCCTGTCAAATGTTACTATTGAAAGATGCTCAACTCTGAATCCGCTACCCTACTTCCCACTGAGGGAGAGGGGGAACCACACAACTGCCATAAAGAAATCACAAAGGTCCTGAAACCCAGGCCAGATCTCCAGGAAACTCCACTAGAAACAGGAGAAGTACTTTATGTGGACGGTTGTTCCTTGAGATTGGACGATGGGACACTCTCCACCAGTTATGCAGTGGTCAAAGGAGATCACTTACTTGAAGCAAATCGAATCTCTTCAAACTTAAGTGCACAAGCAGCTGAGTTAATAGCTCTCACCCGAGCTTGTCAGTTGTCCAAAGGGAAGGTCATAACTATTTACACGGATTCCAGATATGCCTTTGGAGTTTGCCATGATCATGGGGCATTATGGAAATTAAGGGGATTCAAAACCAGTACTGGTAAGCCCATACAACACCAGAAATTAGTGGAATCCCTTCTCGAAGCTATAACAGAACCATCAAAACTAGCAATAGTTAAATGCCAAGCCCATACTGGGAAACAAAACCCAGTCAGCCAAGGAAATGAATTGGCTGACCATTTTGCTAAACAGGCGCTTATAATATTACACCAGTCTCTTTATTCCAACAGGAAGATGACAAAGACCCTGATAATCAAATTATTTCTTTACAGAGCGCTGCCACTGACCGAGAAAGAATAAAGTGGTCCCGAGAAGGACCCTCTCTGCTGGGGTCTGGATCCATAAGCAAACTAACAAACCTTTCCTCCCAAAAGCTTCTTTTCCAGGAATGGCAAAAATCGCACATGGCCTGGATCATGCAGGGAAAGACACTATGACTCAGGATGTCGAGCAGCATTGGGAAACCACAGGGTTTTCTACATATGCTGAACAATTCTGCCGACGATGTGCACTATGCCAAAGGTTTAATGTAGGTAAAGGTACTCAGGTAAGCCCTGCCGTCACTTCTAACCCAATGGGTCCCTTTGAACACCTCCAAATGGATTTCATTGAGTTAACACCGTCTAAAGGCTACCGTTATTGCTTGGTAATTGTGATGTGTTCTCCGATGGGTGGAAGCTTTCCCTTCTAAACATGCAGATGCCAAAACTGTGGCTAAAGCTCTAATAAAAGAAATTATTCCAAGATGGGGAATACCACAGAAACTGCAGACCGATAATGGAACCCATTTTGTGAATTCTGTAATAAATGAGCTGACTACTTGGCTCCAGATAAATGTGCATCATTACTGCAAATACCATCCCCAAAGTGGAGGTATTGTAGAAAGATGCAATGGTACCCTAAAATCAAAATTGGCAAAAATCTGTGAGCAGACAAACTTAACCTGGCCAGATGCTCTACCCTTGGCCTTGATGGGGTTGAGAGGAAGAACACATCGGCAGTTGGGACTATCACCATTTGAAATTTTAACTGGACGCCCCATGCCCGTTGGCATGGTTATCGTAAATGTTACTCTGCATACTGTGGACAATGATCTTCTCCCTAGTCTTGCAGGTTTCAAGCCTCCCTGAAGGAAGTCCACGAACAAGTTAACAAGGCTTGGCGGACCGTCCCCCACCAACGGAGTTCAAGATCCCCCTTGGAACCTGGATACTGGTCAGAGACACCAAGGAAACATTGGCATCAACCTCGCTGGAGGGACCATTCCAGGTGCTATTATCTACACCTCACGCTGTTAAAGTCGAAGGACTTCCTGCCTGGATCCACATCTCACATTGCAAAGAATGGCATTCTTAGTTCTATTATTAATAACTTCTTTTGTCCCCTTGAACATGGGACAGCGAACTTATGGGGACCTTCCCACACTAACTTTCCAAGTAGGGAAGACTACCTCACTCCAGATTGACTTTTGTACTGTTACTCCTTGTGGAACCGCAGCCATGAACAATGGACTAAGGCTGAAAAATATGTGTGTGTGACTACTGACTCCACTCATTATGGTAGTAATTGTGAAAATGGCAGTGGGTATTTGCCAATACAGGTACCTATGACTGGGGTTATCAGCCCTGGAAGGCTCAGCAACATGATCTCAAGACAAGGTTCTCTATCATTAAGGGACATACTAGCAGAACATGTTTACATGATAATTGTAATCCGTTAATTATCACTTTAAAAGATCCGTCACCTTATGATGGGGGTATTTACATATTAGGGGCAGATGTCTCTGGAAAAGATCCTCTTGGAAAATTGTTATTCGAGTCACAGCACCAACACCGATTCTGTCACCCCTACCTCTTTAACCTTCCCTACCACTGTCCTTCCTGATGACTCTCCATCGCACCCTGTGCAGTATTTAAATATTACCTCCTTGTCCTCTACTTTCGCAGTTGAGACTGGATATGGGGACCAGAACCGATGGCTTCAGTGGGTAATTTACTCTGCTAAACAGGTGAACCAATCAAATTGTTATGCCTGTGCTATGGCCCACCACATCTGGCCACTACCCCTTTCCCTTAACAGACCTATTGCACCCTGCAGGTCTCTGTTGTGTGTTGCAGCTATTTTCCTCCCCGACTCCCCCTAAGGACCCCTTATGTACATCTCTACACCATCTATTCCCTCCTTTTCCCCCTATGACCCCGCCAATGTACCGTTCATACAAGGCCAATTATACTTGTTTTTCGCGAAACGACCCTGATTCCTTGAACTTCGTTGGTAAACTACCACCTGAATGGTGTCATCAGACCTATAATGTCTCCCTCGGCTCAAGCACTCATGAAAATCTTTCTCATTCCTGGTTTTCCTCCCATAATTCCCCACGTGCGATATATGGTGGATGTGTAAAAGAACATGTTACTCTCAATCCTTCCCCTGACTGGAGTGGGCGTTGCCTAATCCAATTACTTATGCCTTTCTACCTCTTACCTCTGCACCCTTCTGAGTCAGGTCGCCCAGGTAAATCCCGGAAACGTCGTTCTACCCTTGAAATGTTTGATTCTAATGTATATATAGATGGTATTGGAGTCCCCAGAGGAGTTCCAAACCAATACAAAGCACGTGATCAAGTGGCTGCTGGATTTGAATCAATTATATTCTGGTGGTCAACAATAAATAAAAATGTAGATTGGATAAATTATCTTTATTACAATCAACAGCGATTTCTAAATTTTACTCGTGAAGCCATCGAGGGCATCCATGAACAACTAGACAAAACTTCTCTCATGACCTGGCAAAACCGGATAGCACTTGATATGCTTTTAGCTGAGAAAGGCGGTGTATGTGCCATGTACCTTCATCCCTAATAACACTGCTCCTGATGGCTCACTGCTCCTGATGGCTCAGTATCTCGTGCACTTGCTGGTCTTACTGCCCTTTCTGTAGAACTTGCAGAAAATTCTGGTATCTCCAATCCCCTTGATGAACTATTTGAACGGTGGTTCGGAATTTGGGCGGATGGTGTAAAACTATTTTCACCACTGTCCTCATTTCCCTTGCAATTATGGTTATTTGTGGTTGCTGCCTCATCCCCTGTATTCGTGGCCTTCTTCAGAGGCTTATTGACACCTCTCTCACAAAAGCCTATTTTCTTTATGCTGACAGTTCCCAAAACCCTGATTACAACCCTTTGCTTTCTCCCTCTTCTGAATATGATGATATTATTCCCGATGATTGGGTCTGATCATTCACATGTGCACATTTTTTGTGCAAAAGGGGGGAACTGAGAAAGAAAAAAAGACTTACAACATTATTAGCTTGCATTTCTTTATGAGGAAAGCTGACCTCTGATACTATCAGAAGACCCTGTGAAGATTGTAAGATCTTTTTAGACTATAAGAATGTTTAAATTGATTCTAAGTGTGTAGAAATAGAAGGGTGTATTCCTTAGGAATGCAAATGGCTGTTTGTTTAATGGTTTAGGACATTTCAGTATGCCATAACTTAAGAGTTAACTTTTAACTATGTATAACCTCAGAATGAACTGCTAGGGTTTTTTTTTTCTCTTTTCTAGGATATAAAAGAGAGAACGGGTTTTCTTTAGATATTCTGCTAAAACCCAAATCAGTCGACTGAGTTGGAAAGAGGCAGTCTCACATTTTTTCTACTCACCAAGAATTAAGAATAAAGAAATTATTTTTACTTTAATTGGGTTTAAGTTCTTCCGTTGTTTTTCGACTTCAGCGCTCACATTATGCACCATGTTCATATTTGAATTTGTATAATTTTGACAGGATATATTTTTATGGAGAGCAAAATCTTTTGGGATATTTAAAATCTAAGTTTATTTTTTATATAAAATTACATAAGAGTAAAGAAATTTGAATGTTTGTTCTTTTAACGTTTACTTTATTTCTAACTTGTATAATTTAGACAGGATATATTTTTATGGAGAGCAAAATATTATAATTTCTTTAAAGTTTGAGTTGATTTATTCAGAAATAATATTCCTTTCTGTTTTTACCATTCCTACCAAAGATATTTCTGTTGACTAAATAAAAATTCCTTCTATTTAAAATTTAAATAGAACTTGAACAAATACGATAGTTCATAATATCCACGCAGACTTGCACGTAAGAGCGGGAGTTATCCGTTTTAACAAGCAGCATATTGCACTGATATGAAATAGCTGTGCGTGTATATATGTAGATATGTATGTATATGTATATATATGTTTATATATGTGTGTGTGTGTATGTATATATATATATGTATGTATATATGTGTGTGTATATACTGTATATGTGTATATGTATAGATATGTATATATATATATGTTTATGTGTGTGTAAATATATATTTATATATATATATATATATATATATGACAGCAACACTCATCACTCACAACAGTGACAAAACAATTACATTGACAATCATGTTACGTTATTTTCAAAATGTTTCCTTTTCTTTTTCATTGCTTCTTTAACACACTACTTCTCCGCTGCGAAGCGCAGGTATTTTGCTAGTATATATATATATATATAGTTATAAAAATGAGTCCAAGACATTATAAAGGTTTGGGGCAGCCACCCGTATATTGCTCTTCCCAGCTGCAAAAGGGTTTTCTTTATCAAATAAACGATGTGCATATCACAGAGTCCAAAACACAACTGGCTGTAGTAGGCTAAGATGGAGACTGGTCTTGAAAGGAACTGATGTCAGCAAAGGGGCCGGAACCAGAAGTGACCTCATCAAAGGGGCCGGCTTCGGAAGTGACGTCATCAAAGGGGCCGGCTTCGGAAGTGACATCATCAAAGTGGCCAGCTTCGGAAGTGACGTCATCAGAAGCGCTGGAACCTTTCAGGATTTCCCGGAAAAGGTCTGTAGGCAACTGAGAAAGACAGTCAGCGCACTCCGCTGCCCCCTGGTCGGATGTTTTATTACAATTACTCGAGCCCTTTAGCTGCCTCCTACTCACACATGTGTGACAAGGCGCCCCCCTCAGCCCAGCCCCATCGGGTTGGACATCCTGCACTGAGAGGTCGCGGGCACGACAGAGAGCATCAGCGTTGGCATGGAGAGAACCCTTACGATGAATAAGCGGAAACTTGTAAGGTTGAAGGTCAAGAAACTATCTAGTGACCTGCAGATTTGACTCTTTGTGAAGGGCCATCCACTGTAAAGGAGCATGATCCGTCACTAGAGTGAACTCCCGGTCCAAGAGGTAGTACCTCAACTGCGTAATCGCCCATTTGATCGCAAGGGCTTCCCTTTCCACCGCTGCATACCTGGTCTTTCGATCCAATAGTTTCCGGCTCAGGTACATGAGTCCTGTGTCTGAAGCGTTTGTTTGGAGAATAAAAGGGAGAGAAAAATTAGGAGATTTTAATATTGATGCTGAAGTAAGAGCCTGTTTTAAGTCACTAAATACAGCATCCGCCTTGTCAGTCCATACCACATAATTAGGAGCCCTCTTCTTTGTAAGATCAGTCAAGGGTGCCGCTCTCTCTGAAAACCGATGTACAAACCGGCGGTAGTACCCGGCTAATCCGAGAAAGGCTTGGACCTGCCTCTGTTTTTTTAACAATAGCATCTATTTATGAATACTGTGGTTTCACAGTACCCCGACCCACCAGGTAGCCTAAATATTTAGCTTCTTTCAATCCAAAGAAACATTTCTTGGGATTAATATGAAGCCCGGCTTCTCCTAGTGTCCGCAATACCGCAGTGATCTGCTGTACATGTTCCTTCCATGTGCTGGAATAGATGACTACGTCATCCAGATAGGCAACACTATACGCATTATGGGGTTGGAGCACTTTGTCCACCAGATGCTGGAAATTCGCTGGAGCCCCGTGTAACCCAAATGGAAGAACACGATACTGCCAGTGTCCGCCAGGAGTGCTGAACACGGTCTTGACCTTTGCAGAGTCCGTTAAAGGAATCTGCCAGTACCCTTTTCTCATGTCAAGTGTGGTCAAAAATTCAGCTTGTCCAAGCCTCTCGAGGAGGTCATCCACGCGAGGCATGGGATAAGCATCAAAAAGAGAGACCTGGTTAAGCCGACGGAAGTCATTACAAAACCTCCAACTGTTGTCAGTCTTACTAAACAAGACAATTGGGACTATAACTTTGCTCAATCACTCCTAGTTCCAGCATCCGCTTGATTTCCAGCTCCACTTCTGCTCTCTTTGCCTCAGGAAGTCTACAGAGGCGCTCTCGGACTATAACCCCTGGTTTAGTCACTATGTCGTGCGCAATCAAGAGACGTCCTTCCGGGTTTTTCACTCACCACCTCTGAGACGGACAGGACAGCTGATTCCAGCTCCTGTCTTTGTCTATAGGTTAATTCCTCGCCGAAATTAAGGGTGTCTATGTGAGCAAAGAATGAGCAGGGCTGAGCGGAGGAGGGATCTGGTTCCCTCTCCTTCCACGGCTTCAGCAAGTTCACATGAAAAACCCGCTCCATTGGTCTATGATTGGGTTGCTTCACCAAATAGTTGACCAATCCTTTTCTCTCCTTAATTTCATAAGGGCCTTGCCAATGGGCGAGTAATTTAGAATGAGAAATGGGAATTAATACCATGACACGATCCCCCGGCTGGAATTCTCGGAGTGTCGTGCCACGATCGTAATAACGGGTCTGTGCTGCTTGTGCCTCTTCCATATGACTTTCTAAAATAGGTCTAATTTTCTCAAATCTATCATGTAACTGTGCGATATTCCAAAATATTTGTAGAGGGAAGAGCCTCTCCTTCCCAACCTTCTTTCAAAATATCCAATATACCTCGGGGTTGTCGTCCGCATAACAGTTCAAAAAGAGAGAACCCTGTAGAGGCTTGTGGGACTTCAGAAACAGAATGAGGGGGAGGAGTTGATCCCAATTCCTCCCATCCCCACTAACCATCTTGCGAAGCATCTGCTTGAGAGTCTGATTAAGACCGTCGGTTTGAGGATGATACACCGCGGTCTTTAAGTGCTTTATTTTCAGTAACTTGGCCGTTTCCCTGAACGTCTCTGAGGTAAAAGGTGTTCCTTGGTCCGTTAGGACTTCTTTAGGAATACCAACACGCGCAAATACTCCTACTAGTTCCCGTGCGATTGCTTTAGATGTAGCTGAGCGCAAGGGAACAGCTTCCGGATATCGGGTCGCATAATCCACGAGCCCCGTGGGCTAATATATATTTATGTCCTCGGGCTGAGGGCTCCAAGGGTCCTGCAATATCGACCCTAATTCATTCAAAAGGGAAATCAATTAAGGGAAGGGGAACGAGAGGAGCATGGTCCTTTCTAGGAATTTGCCGCAATTGACATTCTGGACAAGAAATACAAAACCGGCGAACCCCCTCGTTAATTCCCGGCCAATAAAATGTGAGTTTAATCCGCTCTAAAGTTTTCTCTGAGCCTAAATGGCCTCCAAGGAGGTGGGCGTGAGCTAATTCACAAACCTGCCGCCGGTAAGTTCGTGGAATTAACAACAGTTTCCGAACCTCCGCCCCATGTTCCGCGACCCGATATAATAGATCATTTTCTATTACAGTGAGGTCCTTGTGGCATGGGCTGGTGTGTGCGTTGGCCGTTGACAAGGACTACTGCATATTTTGCAAATTTTAGGGAGTCATCGTTCCACTGCTTCCTTTAAAAAGAAGCCAGTGTTTGTTTGAACTGAAAGTAAATGTCGGAGAGAGAGTCTGGTCCGACCTCAAGGGGAGGGGATTCCTCCTGGATCGTCGAGGCGCGGGTGGATGACGTATTCGCCTGCAACGGACCAGGAATCTCCCCGTCCTCCTCGTGGGCTTCCGTATCTCTCTCCGCCAGCTGTATACACGGCGTGGAGACAGCTTGAGACGAGTTATCCCCATCTACCACGAGGCCTACGTTTTTATCAGTCTAGTCAATAGTTTACCGCATTTATTTTCTGACCAGTCCCGTCCTAGAATCGCTGAGAAGGGAGGATTAGGGTGGATCGCCATGGGATGTTTTTTTAGCGATCCTCCCTGACTCATGAAACATAGTGTTGTACATCAACAATGGAAACGTTGCTGCCGGAGTCAAACAGGACAAGGAGTTTATAACCATTAATGACTACAGATCCTGTATTTGAACACGTCAGGGGGTTGGCAAGAGCACACAAACTATCTCCCCCCCTCCACCTACATCCCGCCTCACTTCCGAGTAGGTTGCACGCCTAGTGGCCTGGGAACTCAGAAACTGGCTCCGATGTATGTGTAAGAGACTTATTCAGTAGGACGTGATCTCTAGGAAATCCAGTAGAGGGCCGTTCTCCTCTCCCAGATTTTGAGACTGGCTCGGGTGTTTTCAAGAGCTTTATAATCTCTTCCATAGAATGGAAATCACCCCAGTCCGGCTGGGCAAAGTTTTTAGGGAGGCCATTTAAAAAGAGGAGACAGGCTACCTGTTGAACTATTTGGCAGTGGGTTAATTCAAATGGCCTTAGCCACACAGCCACCTGCTCCCAGATGGCCATAGCCTGCTCTTGGACTGATCTCTCTGGATCAAGTGTCCAGTTTTTTATTATTTTTACCTGCTGGACTGGGGATAGCCCCTATTTATCTGATAGCCCATATTTATCTGGGACCTCAGTCCCAATGGGCGGCTCAGCTCTCT
>NC_053160.1:110707952-110880772 GCF_016835505.1 Polypterus senegalus | reverse complement strand
AGAGAGGAGTGGTGGTTTGAGAAAAGAGTGCTTTTGTGTGTTTGGTGCTTATCTTTAAGTGCTTGTGGGCCTGTGTATTGCTTGTGGGGTTCACGGGGAAGACGTGCCCCACAGGTGAAGAAAATAAAAGTCTTTTTACATGTGCCTCTGGAGTGAGTCTGTGCAGGGTCGGGCACTAGATAGCGCTAACTTCACTATATACTGTATATATATATACAGGACATTCCCTTATATAATAAAAGGACATTCCCTTTTTATATATATATGAATGGTGAATGAACGGGGCTTTGAACCTTGATTTCACACAATTCTTTGTCCTTTGCAGTGACAGCCACTTCAATTGATAGAATACTCCTCACTTCAACTGTCACGTCATTTTTGATCTTTCCATCTCCATACTGCGAGGTTCACAGCAGAACCGTCTTACAAACTCTGAAGACCACACATAATTGTACTTCTGAAGTAATTAATGTGCTATTTAATTACAATATTTAGCATGTCAAAAAGTAGTCTTTATTATGTCATAATTTACATTTATTTTCACTCATGTGAAAATGGGATGCCTTGTACTTTTGTTTTTTTTTGTAGCATTGTCTGAAGGGCCAAGACTAGCAGAGAAGCCGGTAAAACCACCAGCCTGGGTGTATAATCATCAGTGAGCCTCACAGTGCTGGTAGATAGTGAGCATGCGAGTTGCCTTTATGGCAGAGAGGGGCAGGCAAAGGGAGGAAGCAGCTGGAAGATGTCACAAAAGTGCTCACTAAGTGCTATGTCTGTGAATACTACTGGGACTCGGCAAAGTGTGGTCTAGCCTTAGCTGGTGAGGGAAGAGAGCAAGTTATATTTTATCTGTCATTTTTACATCCACAATAGTAAGTGCCAACATAATGATAAGATCCTTAGCCATGATACCTGGTGATAATATGAAATCAAGGTTAAAGTTGCTTTATGGAACAACACACTACTTTTACTTGAGATTTCAAAATGCCCTCAGATGTTCAAAACAATGATCTTTATAAACTGGAATGTCAAAGGCCTAAATCACAATCTAAAAAGAAAAAATATTCTGCCTCTTAATGCTAAAATGCTAAGATAGTATTTTTACAGGAGTCTCACTTAACTGTAGAGTTCACTAGCCTGACACTAGCCTACAAAAAAACTCATAATCCCAGCCAACCTTAAATCCATTCGCACCTCTCCATTCAGCGTCTTTTGTTTTATAAATGTGTTGATTAGCACAAGCAGCAAGCACCCTGATATCCCATCCCCCCACCGCTGCAGAAAAGGCAAAAATCTCTCCCAGCTAAAGACTTCTTTATCTGGGAGTAAGGTCCCTGGATCTGTATAGGGTAAATAATAAATCATTATTTGGAATACATGAATTTCATTTGTGTTCTGTGTCTACAAAGATCTATGCAAGTGTAGTATGACAGGAAATGCAAAAAATGTCGAACATAAACCTAAAAGACAAACGTTCATCATATTTTAGGATTAACAACAAAATTTTGACATGAAGTGTATAATGTGCGAAGACTGAAATCCAAATATCAAATAGGCACTTTCACAAAAAGGTACAAGTATAAAAAACAAGTGCGTTTTTATTCAAGAATATAACCGAAGAAAAAGAAATCAGGTTAGGGTACTTTATTGACACAACTGCTTTGGTAGAACAGCAGTAAGATTTACTGACTCATAATCAACAGGTCACTAGTTTGATCCTGGCCGCTTCACAAAATAAAAGTTTTGAGTAGTGAGCTGCTCTTTTTTTTTACTATTATACAATAAAAACATACTTCTGATTTGAGTCTGTAACAGCCGTTGCAAATGTATGGTACTTGTAAAGGTTAGCATTTTTTTTTTATTCAGTTTTATTCTCTCAGTTGCTTTCACACTCTCCCCGATCTGGCATTGCTGTTTTCAAATAAAGACGTGCTATAACAGAGGTGAATTCAGATGAGGATGCAAGAAACGTCCAGTCACACATAAGAACAACACAGCTGCACCAGACATAAAGGCGAAAGATGGCACCATTTGGATGCAGCAACAGGTCAGGCGTCATCATGCCAGTTAGTCTGCCGCACATCTGTCCTTCAGTGAAACACAACAGATTACAGTGTTCAGCAAGGTATCGTGCAAAGTTCTGTTTGTGATTATGTTTTGTGATGGTCAGAGATTTCAAAGGTAATAGCTGAACCAAAGTGATATGAGAAAAATAACAGTGTAGTAAAATAGACTTTTATTTCGATAAGTTATTTGAGTGTAAGTAATCTGTTCAGTATTTTATAAAATGTGGATTTAATTAATTACATTTTAGAATAAGCATTTATAATCGAGGTAAAAGGACATTCCCTTTTTTAGTAACTATTTTTGCCCACGCTTGTGGCTCTCCTCTCATTCTTTTTTCTTTCTTTTTTTCTAGTTTGACTACGTAGTCATTTGTTGTATAAGTTTGAACCGATCTAATGCAATGTTATTTTCTTAAAATAAAATACATATTTACAACATACATTGTATTGCACAACAAAAAATCACTTCCTTCATCATTAAGAATTTAAACTACATTTTCTGAATTAATCTGCAGTTAAACCATTAATCAGCATAACTATGTTGACTGCTGTACAGGCTGTAAACTGTAATGAGCAAACAAATCAGAAGAATGTCACTCACAGGTAACATATACAATATAAACAATTTACTGAAAACACTAGCTGATACTGATGTTTTAAAGAACAAATTGGCTGTTTAGGCATTGTAGGATCCTAGAACCAAGTTACATTATCAATTGTTTCTACATCAATTTAGTCATGCTATTGTAATGAAAGCCAGCACATTAAGAAGAGGGAATGTAAGGGGTGGGAAGAGTCCCCAGCAATGCTAATGGCTCAACGAGTGAGGCAGGTGTCAAAAATGTCCTTGAGGAAGGGCAGTGGGGCACCAATGATCTTACTGACTGCATCCACTATGCATTGCAGGGACTTCCTACAGGAGGCAGTGCAGCCTCCAAACCACACAGGGATGCAGCTAATGAGGATGCTCTCAATTGTGCCCTGGTAGAAAAAGCACATGATAGAGGGTAGAACTTGTGCTCTCTTCAGTTTGCGTAGGAAGTAGAGGCGGGTTTGAGCTTTCTTGGCCAGTGATGTGGTGTTATCTGACCAGGAGAGGTCCTCGGTGATGTACGTCCCCAAGAACTTGATGCTACTCTCCCTTTCCACAGCTACACCATTGATGTTCAATGGGGCTGCTGTGAATTACCTCTCCTGAAATCGACCACAATCTCTTTTATCTTACGCACATTCAGAAAGAGTTTGTTGTCTTTACAACACTGCACCAAATGGCTCACCTTGTTTCTATGGTTGGCTTTGTCATTATTGGTGATGAGGCCAACCACGGTTGTATCGTCTGCAAACTTGACAATGTGATTGGAACCATAGATTGGTACACAGTTGTGGGTCTGCAGAGTAAAGAGCAATGGGCTGAGCACACAACCTTGTGGGACCCCCGTGCTCAACGTGATGGTCTTAGAGGTGTTATTGCCGACTTATATATTTTGTGGCTTCCCTGTAAGAAAGTCCAACATCCAGTTGCAGAGAGAGGTCTTAAGTCCCAAGTGGCTGAGTTTTTGTATTAGCAGCAGGGGAATGAGCACTGAAGGCACCCTCTACCCACACACATATCTGCTTTGCTTTTGCATTGGTCTGATGGTTCTCACTCTGGGTCTGTATGCAGGTCTCAACATGACGGTGATTTGATCAGAGAGACCTAAGTGGGGGAGGGGGGAGGCATTGTAGGCTCCCTTGCAGGTTGTGTACACCAAATCTAGTGAGTTGTCTCCTCTTGTAGGAAAGTCCACACGTTGGTGTAATTTGGGCAATAAAACTTTTAAATCTGCGTGGCTGAAGTCTCCTGCTATGATGAGGAATCCATCCTGGTGCGCTTTTAGTTCTTCACTAATGGCCTGGTTGAGTTCCTGGTGTTAGCAGTTGAAGGGATTTATACAGCGACAAGCAGAATCGATGCATACTTTCTCTGTAAGTAGAAGTGTCAGCACTTAATAATAATAAACATAATAATAATAATAAACAGTGTCTATGCACAACATTAGTATTTCTGCACCAAGCGTTGCTAATGTAAACACACACTCCCCCACCGCGAGTCTTACCTTCTTCCATAAAAAACTCGGTCGGCTCGATAGCATGTTAACCCAGCTAGCTGGATAGCAGAGTCCAGGATGTTGTCATTAAGCCAAGATTCCGTAAAAATAAAAACAGCAGTTCCTCACCTCATGCCGCGCAGATCTCAGAAGCTGAATGTGATCTATTTTATTATCTAGTGAACATACATTGGCCAGAACGAGAGATGGTATCGCAGGTCTGTACAGTCTAGCGGCTAGCCTAGCCTAGATGCCTTCAAGCTTGCCCCTCTTCCATTTTCTCTCACAGCGCTTCCGGCTCCTCCTCACTGGATAAGATACAGCAGGCGAGTCTGGTGATGTAATAGTCAGGTGGAGAAGTTCAAGGCCCAAAAGTGTGTCTGTAACTCTCTGGTCCAAGATATGATGTTTGGTTTTGTATCTTAAAAGGCAGTGGCGACAATATCTTGTAATCAACGTTGTCGGTTGACTACACTCGAACTCGCACGAACATAATGAACACAAACATTCACTAAACACACATTCGGTACTACATACAGAGAGAGAGGGGCCGCTGCCATACTACTTAATCATGTACATGCCAAAAGTAATTCAAGAAAACAGAAAATATACATAATTGGCTTGTAAAGATACAACGCAAAATAAATATGCAGTATATTTCATATAGTGATAAATGAAATGTACGATATCCAACAGTTCTGACTTGAATGTTATTGCCAGGAAAGGCAGAGGAGTAAAGCACAGGCTGATGTGTCAGTTTCAGGCTTTGGCATCAAAGCACCTCTAATAACAGAGTACAAGGCAGTTTTAATTCAGGTACAAAACTATAAGGCAATGGAAATCAGAGAACCTATGTTGCAGCTATTCATTCATAAGCAGCATGTCCAGAATCACTGTTGTTTTTATTAAATCAACAGTTTTCATCCTCAAATTAAGAGGAAGAAGGAACAACAGAGTGTTTGGAGTTAGCCTATTTGTTTCAACTACACATATACAGTATAATGAGAACAACTCATAATTCTCCTAAATCCTATCTCATTCTCTCTTGAAGTTCCCCTAAGTGTAATTGTGGAAAACAATTTAGATCAGCTAACATTAAATTATAATATGACCCTGACAGCTCTTAAATTAGAGTATTGAAAACTGGAGACTAGATAGAAAGCAACAAAGCTGCAGGTCTTTTGAACTACATGGACAGAGTGTTCAAAAATAAAAAAAAAATCTCTTTTTAAAACCTGCTCAGAATTCTACTCTAAAATAATAGATAACAGTAATACTCCTCATGTACTGTTTAGAACAATGGCTAATTTAACAAATGGGAATTTAGAACTACAGTGCCAAATACAACAGACATTAGCAATACAAACTTTATGAACTTTTTTAATGAGAAAATAAAAAATATAAGATCCCAGATCTCAGCATCACAGTGCAAACCGAATACTACCTTGGCAAATCCTGTCTCATTTTGCATTCAGCACTTTAGCAGTTTTAATCCTGTAACAGAACAAGAAGTCTTAACTTCTTAATTTTCCCGAATGAAACCTACTACTGGTTCCCTCGATCCAGTGCCAACTGCTTGAGGACCTGAGAGAGTTACAAGGAGTGTATAGAGCTAGGAGCCGGGTGAGGTAGAGAGGGGCAAGGTTAACTTGGAATTTGAAGGTCAGAAGCAGAATCTTAAATTTAATCCTTGATGGAACCGATAAGCAGTGAAGTTGGGAGAGAACAGGGGAGTGGGTGAGGATTCTGGCTGCAGAGTTCTGAATGTATTGTAGGTTCTGTATTGATTTTACAGGGAGGGAATTACAGTAATCAATATGAGATATTATGAAACAATGAACTTCATTAAAGGACAAAATTGGACATAGGCGGGCAATGTTACGGAGGTGACAGAATTAAATTTTGGAAAGAAACTTAATGTGTAGCTCAAAGTTAAGTGATGAATCAAAAAAAAAACAAATCAAGATTTCTGACAACAGGAGCAGGTTTGACAAGTGTACCATCAATAGAAACAAAAAAGTTGGATGCCCTAGAAAGTAGGAAGTTTGGGCCTACCAGTAACAATTCAGTTTTATTGTTATTAAGTTTGAGAAAGTTATATTCCATCCATAGCTTAAGATCAGTGATGCAGTCAGTGAATGTGCTAGGAGGCGAGTCTAAGGGGAGTGTGTATTATGATATAACTGTATCAGTGGAAGTTAAGGTCATGTCTGCGAATAATCTAATCCAAAGGAAGGATATAAAGTAGAAAGAGTACTTGCTCAAGGACTGAACCCTGAGGGACACCAAAGGTGAGGTGAAGGATTTATATTGGCTGAGTGTGACAAACTACTGCCTATTAGAAAGATACGATGTAAACCACTGAAGGGCTAAGCCAGAGATCCCAACAGTGGAGAGACATGAGAGGAGGATTTTGTGATTAACAGTGTCAAATGCTGCACTTAAGTCAAGAAAGAAGAGAATATTAAGTGAACCGCAATCTGCAGACCGGAGAAGATCATTAACTACACGGAGAAGAGCTGTCTCCGTGCAGTGTTGTATATGAAAACCAGGCTGAAAAGACTCATAGAGTGTATTGTCTAGAAGAAAAGCGTGGAGTTGTGTAGCAACCACGTGCTCCATCATCTTAGCCAAGAAAGGCAGATTAGAGATAGGTTTATAACTGGAGAGAGAAGGATCCAAGTCAGGATTTTTAAGGACGGGGTAACCGCAGCAGTTTTGAGAGCAGTAGGGACAGAACCTGAAATTAAACATGTATTTATCAATGAGGTAACAGGAATACTAGTTATGGATGAGCATGTCTAAGCAAAGGAGTGGGGCAAGATCAAGCAGACAGGAGTAGGAATTAGACTAGAGAGAGAGAGAGTTAACAGGCGAGAAACAAGTGAGTCTTGATGATGGAGATGGCAGATCAGAATAAGTGAGTGATTGAGGTGTGGAGGGGAAACTGTGATAGATTTGATCAATTTTGATATCAAACAAATGTAAGAAAGCCTGAGACTGTTTAGCTGTAATGGGGCATGCTAGAGGAGGGGGTTGGAGGAGTTTATTAACAGTCCTAAAAAGAGTTCTAGGCTTAGACTTAGCACCATTTATGAGAGAGGAATAATAATTGGTGTGAGCAGTGTTAATGGTATCCGAATATTTAAGTATGTGCTCAGTGTAAAGCTGTGAGTGACCTATTAGCCCTGTTTTCTTACAAAGCCACTCAAAACGCTGGCTAGTGGCTTCATAGCTCTAAGTTCATGTGTATACCAGGTTCAGGAGCGGGTGGCTAAAACCTGCCTAGTCCTTATTGGAACAAAGTTATCTAGCTGTTGGGAAACGCAGTTGTTATAAAGGGTAACCATGCTTTAAGGAGAGGAAAGACTATGTAAGTGAAAACGAGACGAAGATAGGAGGGAAGAAGTAAACAAACTGAAATTAACAGACTTAATGCTGCGATAGTAGTCGGACTTTTTCTCAACAGAAGTAGTGGTAATAATGCTAAAGTTACATTTGATAAGCTTATGATCAAAAATACCAGAGAGTGAGACAGAGGCATTATTCAAACCATTTGAACATGAATTCGAAAATGAAGAATATGACCATGAGTATGAGTAGGGAAATCAACATTCTGTGTCAAGTTAAAATATTCCAAAGTTGAGATGAACTCAGCTGTGAGAGAGCAGTTGATATCAATATGGATATTAAAGTCACCAAGTACAATTTCAGCAGGGCAAAGAAATGACATTACAGTAAGAAGTTAATTAAATTCAGACAGCAAGTTCACCACCAATTTGGGAGGGCGTTAAACTAACAACAGCAACACAGGAGGAGAGGAAACCAGCTTCACAGCAATATATTTAAAAGTTGCGACTTCAAAAAATAAGAACTCCTTCATTGTTAAGGTAGATCTATAAACCACAGCCATGCCACCCCATTTTCCTGTTAACCTGGGTTTAGATATGTGGCTGTAGTCAGGAGTAGACAGCAAGTTTAAATGTAAATAGTCACCAAGTTGTTGCCAAGTTTCTGTAAGAAGAAACATGTTCACTTCCTTCTGGGTGATGAGGTTGTTAATCAGCTAGGTCTTTATAGTGATGGAGTGGGTGTTCAGTAGGGCAAGTCTAAATTTGGAACAGCCAGGTTAGCAGGGCGCAGACACTTCCTGAAGAGGACAAAGATGGTCCATGTTTATTCCTTAGATACCCCTATCGTTACGCCAGTGAACACGTTGAGATGTCGATATAGTTGGAATCAACTCACCCAAGCCATAGATCCCTGAAGGGCCTCTTTTAGATTGATGAATATAGCAAGGACGGCATTTAATTCCAAGCGACTGGCAAAAACTATAAGACATGGAGACCAATCGTTGATGACAGTCAAGATGTTTAAGTTCAGACTGAGAAAATATGAGCTGCATTGCCAAAAAAGTAGAAATGACAACAAACAGCACAACTCCAAGCCAGAGACAGAATGGGCTATGATTATCCAGGCACCGGTGGACACCACCAAGAGAGAACAGAATGCTGGCCGCTAAGATTCACACCGTCAATGTGACGGTGATTTATTTATTTTAGTGGAGGAAATCCCAGGGACAACCCCAGCCTTGGATCAACCCACACACACTCGCTACAGAGACCAAATAAAGCATGCTGGGAACATTAAACAATAAAGAATATAATTAAATTAAATTAACTAAGTGCAAACAATAATACTACCCCTGACCCTTTCAGCGATATTACATTAAACATATAAACACAGACACCACACAGCAAAGTCCATGGAAAAACCAAACCGGATGAAATGGGAAGTGACGAGATTAAGTCCAGAGATCTGTATGTTGAAAGGGAAGGGAAAACACAGTTCTACCGGTAGTTGCTGAAACGATGAAGACGGATGGATGGTTCAGGAGCACTCTTTTTCTTGCGGGAAAGCCAATGAAACCAAACACAGTCCTCAGTATACAGGTAGACAGACGATCCAGACCCCAACAAACGAATACAATCCAGGACAAAATGATGAATTATGGCAGAATTAACAGCAGGCAGTCCGACAGATAAATGCAAAGTACAATAACAAAAATAACTCTCCTCTTTCCTGCCCTCCTTTTAAACCCCTCTGGCCACCTTTAACCCCAACAGCCCATGCAAGGACTGCTGGGAGATGCAGTTCTAACTACTAGTAGCATTGCTACAACACCATACTAAATCCAGTACACATGTTATCCAACCCCTTAAATGGCCAAAGTAATACTTACTTATCTAAACTTATCATTTCTTAAAAGCCAGAGTGTATATTAAAATCTCAAGATGCTGATCTGCTAGTGAGTCAAGGATTTATAAAATAATGAGAGTTCAAGCTTTTAGTTACAGGGACCCCAAAGTTGTGGAATGATCTGCTTGCTAGTATAAGAGGTGCCCCTTCAGTCTGAGTTTTTAAATTAGAACATCAGAACATTCAGCCCAACAAAGCTCGCCAGTCCTATCCACTTGTTTCCTCCAAGAAAACATCAAGTCGAATTTTGAAAGTCCCTAACATCTTACTGTCTACCACACTACTTGGTAGCTTATTCCAAGTGTCTATCGTTCTTTGTGTAAAGAAAAGCTTCCTAATGTTTGTGCGAAATTTACCCTTAACAAGTTTCCAACTGTGTCCCCGTGTCCTTGATGAACTCATTTTAAAATACAAGTCTCGATCCACTGTACTAATACCCTTCATAATTTTAAACACTTCAATCATGTCACCTCTTGATCTTCTTTTGCTTAAACTGTAAAGTCTCAGCTCTTTTAATCTTTCCTCATAATTCAACCCCTGTAATCCTGGAATCAGCCTAGTCGCTCTTCTCTGGACCTTTTCTAGTGCTGCTATGTCCTTTTTGTAGCCTGGAGACCAAAACTTCACACAGTACTCAAGATGAGGCATCACCAGTGCATTATAAAGGTTGAGCATAACCTCCTTGGACTTGTACTCCACAGATCGTGCTATATAACCTAACATTCTGTTAGCCTTCTTAATGGCTTCTGAACACTGTTGGGAAGTTGATAGCTTGGAGTCCACTATGACTCCTAAATCCTTCTCATAAGGTGTACTCTCGATTTTCCGACCGCCCATTGTGTATTCAAACCTAATATTTGTACTTCCTATGTGTAATACTTTACATTTACTGACATTAAATTTCATCTGCCACAAATCTGCCCAAGCCTGTATGCTATCCAAGTCCTTCTGTAATGATATAATGGATTTGAAATTATCTGCTAATCCACCTATCTTGGTATCATTTGCAAACTTAACCAGCTTGTTACTTATATTCCTATCTAAATCATTTATATATATTAAAAATAGCAGCAGCCCTAGCACTGACCCCTGTGGAACGCCACTCTTAACATCAGCCAGTTCTGATGAGGTTCCTTGCACCATTACCCTCTGCTTCCTGTGTCTGAGCCAATTCTGCACCCATCTAAAAACATCACCCTGAACTCCCACTTCTTTTAACTTGATGCCCAACCTCTCATGTGGCACCTTATCAAATGCTTTCTGAAAGTCCAGATCAATAATATCATAAGCTCCACTTTGATCGTATGCTTTTGTTGCAACCTCATAGAATTCCAACATGTTAGTAAAACACGACCTCCCTCTTCTGAACCCATGCTGACTGTTCAGAATAACTCCTGTCCTTGCCATGTGTTGCTCAATCTTATCCTTAATAATTCCTTCCATTAATTTTCCTGTGATGCATGTTAAGCTTACTGGCCTATAGTTGCTTGGATCTGCCCTGTCACCCTTTTATATAATGGGATGATATTTGCCATTTTCCAGTCCTTCGGAATCTCTCCAGTGCTCAGTGACTTCCTAAAATATGTGTCAAGGGTTTATAGATGTACTCACTAACCTCCTTAAGAACACGAGGATAAATATTATCTGGGCCTGGTGATTTGTTTGATTTCATCTAATTTAATCTGAGCAGCACTTCTCCCTCTACAATTTCCAAATCACTCAGTACCAATACCAGCTGAAGACTCACTACTTCAGTTTGGCATACTCTCGGGAGAGCTACTGATTGGTTGTGCATACAGCAACTCTGTTGTTAGTCATTAGTGCTAAAATATAAGTATAATGACATTTATAAATTGTCACTATTGCTTGCGTACTCTGTTTCTCCTGTCAGTATTCGTTGCCACTGCTCTGCCGTCCAGTTGTTTGCCTGCTTATGGAAAAGTCATCTCTGATAAAGGAGCACTGGAATCATCGGGTAGAATGGTCCTTTCATCAGATTGGCTGGCCTAGAACTGACTCAGCTTTGGAATGGCCAGTAGAAGTAAGGCAGCTTATTGGCAGAGGTCTCCAGGACTGAACAAAATTGTATTGTCACATGATGAGTTCTGTATTTAGTGAGTGATATAATCTATTCTTACATTTTTCTTTGCAGTTTGTACTATTACTATTGTACTATACTATTGTATTGTTATCCTGAGAAGGCAATCATAGGTTGACAACAACCTACCTGGAAAGGGGTCTGTTTCTGAATTGCCTTCTTGTCTTCTTAGGTAGTCAAGGCTGAGGGGCTGTCAAGAAACAGGACCTGTTAAAGCCCATTGTGGCACTACTTGTGTGATTTTGGGCTATACAAAAAATAAATTATTGCTTTTGTCGAAATTGACCTGTTCCCTCAGTGCTGGGGCCATGATTACCACACCTACATCCCAGTGGGTTTTTAAAAAAGAACTGTAGCACAAGAAGAGGTAGAATGAGAGGAAAACAACAAAATGAAAAAACCGTGAGTGAGCCAGATAGAGAAGAGCGGAAGAGAAAACAATCAGTGCTCTAGAGGCAAATCGTTACCCGCTAAGATAATAGAGGAGCAGGTACAATGGCGGTGGAGTCCTCTTTAGGGATCCATAGGACACCAGGAGAATATGGAGGATAGCTGGCCCTGAGTGGTCTGACAGATGCTGAATGGAGGCAGCGAAAATGGCGGTCTGAAATGAGGACTGTGGATACTGGTGTCTCCACCAGTTGAACAAGCCATTGGGTGAGCTGGGCTGACAGGAAAGGAAGTTTCATTGGACTCAGAAAGAAGAGAGAAAGAAGAGCAAAGAGCCAATGTCTGTTGTTTTTATTATGGCTTTACTCTTTAAAATTCAATATTCATTTTTTAATAATTAATAATTATTTAAAATTCTAACTCATGGACTGTCACTGATTTTATTGAACTACTTATTTATTTAATTAAGATCATTTTTGCAATACATTTTGAACACTGTTTGGTTTTAATAACAGCAATGAATCACTCTGCATCAACCCCATGCTGACTGTGTTTGTTCTCATTTGCCCAGTTCATCTGTGGGAATGCAATTGGCAGCTCTGGGATCAAGTGGTTCCTGAATGCAATCTTGGAATATGGAGTCAATCCAGACCATCACAAAAAATCCTATGCTTCAGCGTCCACAAATGGCATGATGTGCTGATGCTGCACCTGGTTAATTGCAGCACACTTGCTTCCTGTTCACTAATAATCACCTATCCCTAGCGTGCTCACTTTGGTTAAATCAATACGTTCATGTAATGTCTGTGCTGTCAGCTTACTTCAATCTTAACAGTATGCTTATCTTATATATTACAAACTGAAGAACAGCTTCTTCCCCACTACTTTAAAAATTCCAGATAAAAAATAGTGTTATTTACTGTACTCCTATCCTTACGATTCTTTAGAAACTGTATTCCATATTAAATTTAGCTATATTTTTCTTATGCATTTAAATTTTTTTCTATATTCTAATTTTTTTTTTCTACTGATACACAATTAGGTTGACTGGCATCTCATTGTGAGGGATGGCTAGGTGCCTGGCCCGGCTGGGACAACCTCAGTTGCAAAGGACAGGTGGAGATAGAATGCATAGGGCATTGTCTCACCCGGAATGCTACATAACCCCCGGGCTGCAGCAGATCCCTGGATTCAAACAGGGCATAATGGGAACTGGAGTTCTTTGGCTCAGCCCTGTTGGGTTACTTGGGTGCCAGCAGGGGGTTTTGCAGGGACTGATGAGCCCTACTTCATGGGGCTCTCACCTTACCTGGAAGTGCTCACGGGGCAAGTCTTTGGGACACAGAAGTACATCCAGTGATTATTTAAAAGGAGCTGCTCGAGGAGCTGGAGTTGGGAGGAAAGAGGACAAAGTTTGCCTGTAGGAGCAGAGGAGGCAGTGACAGGGAGAGAAAGAAAGAACAGAAAATAGAGCATTGTTTGCTATGTACTTTGTTATGTGCTTGTGGTTGTGGAATGGGAAACACTTGCCTGAAAAGGGTTTCGCATGAATAAAAAAATCTCTTGCACTTTTTTTTGTATTTAAGCCTGTTTGTGTTGGGTTTGGGGAGTTGGAGCACCCCCTACAGTCAACAATATATTGTAATATGCATGTATGTTACAAATGCTTTTTTAAAATATGAATATGGCAGTTTAATAGTTTTCCACTCATGATATATAAACATCTAAATACACACACACACAAACACACAACGAAACAGAAAGACGGAGAAATAGAGAAGGGACACAGAGGAAGACAGACACAAACCCACAGACCTAGTGTACTCACCTACCTGGGATGATATTGCATTGTTTGAATGTGTCCATAAGATTGTACATCTCTTCTTCTGTAAGCAGTAGATTAACATTATCCTGTAAAATGAAGCACAATAGCTCACTTTAGCTTGAATGACATATATAGCAGCAACCTATTCTTTGTTTTACTGAAATCTATCTTCAATTGTCACAGTTTATTTTGTCAACAACAGGCTCACAAAAACCAACTGAAAACTAACCCCATACAAGGCACCACTTCACTCAAAATATCCACACTCACATCTACATATGTACATGTTTAGGTCTTTTATTGATGTAATAGTTATGCCTTCATGATAAAAAACAAACTACCTTAGTAGATATGGGCCAAGCACACAAAAATTACTCAGATGTAGAGCAGGTTGAAATTTGAACTCATTCTCTTAAAGATGTGAGGAAACAGAATTAACCTCTGCCCCAACATACTGCAAGTATACAGAACAATTTTATAATATCAAAAGGATAGTCAAAACAAAAATACAGTCATAATTTCATTATTATTCATTTCAGTTTATTTTTAAAAAAGCATTCATTACTGAGTGCAGGGTCAAACAATGGTAACAAGTTGACAGGTAAATGCAATTACAAACTTTAAAAATGACTACCAGTAATTACATGCAGCATACACATAAAGATTCAAATTAGTTTAAACACATGGTAAATCAAAGCAATTTTAAACTGAGTAACAAAAATGGAATGGACTCTAACAAATCCATAATATAATTAAACTATGGTCAGGAGACAATGAGGTTGGATAGCGAAACTGGTCAGTTATAATGCAAGGCCAAAACACAAAGTCTTGGACACTTAGACCACTCACCCTATTCTAGGGTAGGAATCTAAGCTAGCCCATTTAATATGCTTATAAGATCTTTTCATTCTAGATTTCCAAGGCTCCCAGTAT
Organism: Polypterus senegalus; assembly: GCF_016835505.1. Taxonomy (NCBI): domain Eukaryota; kingdom Metazoa; phylum Chordata; class Cladistia; order Polypteriformes; family Polypteridae; genus Polypterus; species Polypterus senegalus. The sequence continues at coordinate 110,866,114 of NC_053160.1, read as the reverse complement.
CTCTTCTGTCTTACCAAAAACAGCTTGGAAGTTCACTTGTAGCACCACATAACGTATGCACACTCTGGTGCACAGGAATTTTTGTAAGAACAAATGAGGCCAGCAGATGATTGGCTTGAAACCATTAACAAACTCAGACAGGAAAACGTTAAAAATGTAGGAGACTGAAGTAAACAGCAAACACTAAATTAAAGGGTAGAAAACCCCAAAAAATTATTCTGAAATAATGTCAATGTTGAAGACTAAATCAAACCTCTCCTCTTGTTTTTACTGTGAAAGTACTGGGAATTACAAGAAAAACTTTCTTTATCCAACTAGGGGATAATTCTATGTGAAAATGCAGCTGTATTGTAAGTAATGAAAGTTATATCATTAATGAGACTACCTGTCGTTGTTGCATAAACATAAAATTCAACAACATAAAAAAATATTAACATTGCTAAAAACAATACGGAGCATAAAATAAATATCAAAGTCATTAAAGCAATAAAAAGGGTCCAAAAACATATAAATTGATAAAAGAATAAATAATAATAATTTCAACACCAAGTGCTACAGCCACAGTTCTTAATTATTGTAAATTTGCACAACTATTCAGACTGATGGGGCTTCTCTTAGTAGTTTTCAGGCCCCTATAGCTAAACGGTAGACGTTCTATGGCTATTTTGTTAATCATTGAAATCTTTAGTAGATGGCATCCTAAGAGCTAAATGTGCGCTCTGATAGAACCTTGGCCATTTACAGTCTCAAATACGTGGAGTATTCTGAAATTCAGTCCTAAGCTTAACAGATCAAGTGCAACAATTTGAGAACAGAGGTTTGGTGGCTGCTTCTTAACCTGTATAAGCAAATCGATACTACAACACTTTAAAACTTATTTACTAAAAATATTTAATTTTTTTAACCTTGGTATATAAGATGTCACCAAGTGGGTAACCTTTTTTCAATTACACAGAGTTAAACACCTCTAAAAATGAAGTCACTGCTAATTGGCAGAAGAAATTATTAAGCCAAAAGAATCTATATATATAATCGACCAAGTCGCCCGACCATAGGGTATGCACGACAGAGCCCCACCCGCCAACTCTAACCCTCCTCCCGCGTCCACCCTCGCTCTCAAGGAATGCGCACTGCCTGCTCATGTGCCCGCCACCAACACCTCACCAAACACATGTTTACACTCTGTATACAGCAATTCCCATCCGCGACAAACGTGCTTCTTCTTAGATGGTCCTGCAGAAACAAGGAAAACCTTTGTCTACAAAACCCTGATTCATACCATCAGAGCTAGGAAGCTAAGACCATCGTTCTGCTTCCATCTCAAAACCAGTCGCGCCCACACGCAGCCGACACGGTATTTCTCGATTCCTATTTGTCCTCTTCCAAACCTCTCCCCATGCTGCCAGCGGCTCCTCTTCAAAACCGGTCCCGCCCACACGCAGCTGACACGGCATTTCTTGCCAAGCTTCTGCAGTACGCTTACAAAATAAAGCAGACTTTACATGCAGTGAAAATTTACTTCTCCGGCTAGATTCCATGCTCAGAACCATCAAACCCTTCGCTAAACATACAAACACGTGCATGAAATCGCTCAGTCCAATCCAACAGCATCTGTACGAATGCTTTTCAAGGAAAACCCTAGGCAGGATTTACGACGATACAATACCCCGACATGTCACACCAATGTTGCAGCGATTTTCATTGGAGAAGATGGCGAACCGCCTGCCGAAAGGGACATTTGCATCTGTCCCATAGGCAACTCCTGTAAACAGATTTCCATGCTCAATATGAATTGCGATCCTATGGTTTACCCACTTTTATTCCCTTACGGAGACATTGGCTGGCACAAAGATTTACAACATGTTCCCGATAAAAGAACCGCCAAGTGAAGAAGGCTTATTCAATGCCAATTTTACGCGTACAGATTAGCAATGAGGAATACATTTAGCATTTTGCACTCCAGGGGAGAAATATTCCAACAGTACGTCGTAGATGTGTATGTTAAAACAGAGGGCGTGCATCTCAACTCTCTCAGATTAGATCAACAAGATTTGTGCGTGGAACAATACAAAGGACTGTCAGACGCACTGCAAGCAAACACTGAAAATAACAACGCACGTGTAGGCAAAATGATCATATTACCGTCCACATTTCCAGGAAGTCCAAGATACATGCAACAAAACGAGCAAGATGCCATGGCCATAGTATGTAAATTCGGATAGCCTTATTTATTTATCACTTTCACATGTAATCCTGCTTGGCCGGAAATTCTAATGCACTGTCGGATACCCAAAGACCGGAGCATAGACCTGATATTGTAGTATGAGTCTTTTGGATTAAGCTGCCAGAATTACTTAGAGACATTCTACAACAACATCTTTTTGAGGTTGTTATTGATTATATTAACGTAATCGAATTTCATAAGCGCGGCCTTCCTCATACCCACATGCTGTTTACTCTTCACAATAATTCTAACAACCAGTCTTCAGCAAGGGTAAGCTGTACGTGGCTTTTTCTATGGTCAGATCTTTCGACTCATTATCTGTTATCACCACCAAAACACCTATTCACAACTGCGTCTTTCAAGAAGTATTTATTCCTTCTTGATTTCTGAATTCCTTTCTCACCGTTTTCCGTTCCTATTCTTACACGGCAGTATGCTACAGCGGGCTTCGGCTAGTAAAACATAAAAGTACTTAGTAAACAGAACAAAATATAAATAATACATTTACTGAAACTTGGCAATCAATTAACATTGTATAGATAAACTGATCACAACTTTGATCATTGCACAGGTTTCTATCCTTCTTTTAATTTTTTCAGCATGAAAATTACCTTTATTCATTTTGATCACAGATATAGTTTTACTCTAACTCATTGTTTTGTTTACCATAAACAAGATCATTCAAATGACAAAGGTGTACACTTTAACATTCATATATTATTTGGATACCATTGTTTAATCAAGCTGAGATTTTAATAATGGTAATGAAAATTGGCATATTTTTAACACATAGTGACTCATAAAAAAAAGCTTGCAAAAGCTGACTGTGTCTATATAGTTAAGTACTTTGAGAAAACAGTGACAGGTGCACCAGGATCTCAGCACCTGAATATTATAGTAATAACAGAAGTTTGTTGAATCGTGGTCAATAAGATAACACCTATTGTTGCATTCATTCTGCAATTGTCACTCAATTAACCATGTGGCAACCACATACAGATGGAGCCACGTCAAATAGCCGCGGCCGTGTGAATGGCGTGCGAATGGCGTACGGCTGCCCTATGCACGCCGTGATCCCCCCCTCCCTCTACTGATAGAAGGCGTGTCAAGATTTCACAGTAAACACGCCCATTCATGCCCTATTTATTCATTTACCTGGTTCCACCACTAGATGGCGCTTTGTTCTCAAGAACACGTTAACACACGCCAGCAATTTAGCTGCACTGAGTTGCAATCACGTGATTTTAACATTATATTTTATTATTATAATTATAATATTATATTATATTATTATATAGGAGCTTCCCTGTCTGCCTATCATATAATGCCTTTCCTTCCTACCTACCTATCTATATATCTATCCCCTTAGCTGTTTTTTATATATCTATTATACAGTGCCTTCCCTGTTTATTTATATATCTAGTGCCTTCTCTGTCTGTCTGATTGCATATAGCGCTGAACTTACTGCTCTGTACTATTCTGTCCTCTGCATGTCCTGGAGTACAAAAGAAACAGCACCATACAGCAACATGTGCGAACTGGCAAGATCGGGAAAAACACGCGTCACTGATTACAAACCGCAAGATGAATGAAAGCGATAATATATGTAAAAACATCATCGCACTAATGCAATATTATTTGAAAACGAATAGCGTCAGATCGGGTTTGAATATGCGCCTACATATTGCGTGTACTGTGCGTTGAAAGTGCTGCACTGAATAAGCTGACTCCTTCTGTAACAGCGTGTATTCAAACCCGATCTGACGCTAATATTGCATGTACTTAACTATTTTAGAATAAAAACATACATTTTATTTCAGTCAGTCTGTAAGAGCCAGTGTAAATGCATGATAATTGTAACGGTTAGCTTTTTTTAAATTCAGTTCCATTCTCTCAGTCGCGTTCACGAACCCCCCCCCTCCCCCTCTGACAATGCTGTTTTCACATAAAGACGCGCTATAACTCAAATGTGATTTATTTGGAGACGCGCTATAGCTCGAATGTGATTTATTTGGAGACGCGCTATACTCGAATGTGATTTATTTGGAGACGCGCTATACTCGAATGTTATTTAAACAGGGAAGAAAGTACAATGTCAGGTGCTCATTCAGTGTAATAGGAACCATAGCACAGAGAGATGTGTACACTGCAACAAGTACACATGTCGTGAATGTAGGAAGGGTGTGTGGAATTGTTAATATTTGAATGTGATGATTTTATACAGCACGGATCGGAAATCAGCAATTCTTAGCATTGCACCACGCAAGCTGTCGTATCAACCGCCTACTGTAACTTGCTTTATTTTTTCTTCACTTATAGTCTAGAATAAAAGTGCACTTGTTTTTTATTCTTGTACACCAACATATGTTCCTGTGTTTGAGCGACATGGGCATGCTCAAAAAAATAGACGTGTAATGCCACGAAAACTGCATGCAGGCACTTCAGTTCGCAAGCATTGGTACGAGAATGCAGTCACAAGTACACTGCAGAGCTACAGCGCATCTTTATGTGAAAACAGCATTCTCAGATGGGGGGTAGGGAAGGATCCTGAACACGACTGAGAGAATGAAAAGTGAATAAAAAAACTAACCTTTACAAGTATCATAAATTACACTGTTACACACTGAAATCAAATGCATGTTTTTATTCTAAAATAGTAAGAATAAGAGCAGTTTACTTCTCAAAACAAAGTGGTGCAGGATCGAACTCACGGTCTTCTGACTCGCAGTCGGAGCTGATTCAATTGCGCTTACGGAGGCAGTCGCGATAAACAAGTGTCAATGTCGCATGTTAAGGCGGTTTTTTCTGCAGTTATATTTTTTTGAATAAAAGCATACTTGTTCTGTTATATTTGTTCCTTTTGTGAAAGTGTTTGATATTTGGACTTCAGGCTTCATACATTATATAGTTTATGCTTACATTTTGTCATTTACTACTACAATATGAAAAACGTTTCTGTTTTAAAAATGTGTTTACACGGATTACTGTAGAAACGGAACACACGTGAAAAGCGTGTATTCCAAATAATGATCTATTATTTCCTCTCTAAAACTCCACTTCACTCCCAGATAATCCAACAAGGCATGAGCTGGGAGAAGTTTGTGCACGTTCTAAGTCGTTCGGGGGATGGAATAGCCGGCTACTTGCAGCTTTTCTTTTATCAGCACATTTAGATTAACAAAAGACACTGGCGGAGAGGTGAGAACGGTTTTAAGAAGCGATTGACTAGTTTTGGAAGAATACATTTTATTTCTAAAGTCGTGTGTGCGTGTTTTAATTGTTGGGGGATTGTTTGGGTATTTAAAAAAAACATTTACTTGAACCAACTACTTACAGTAAATGGGCAAAAAATGGGAGACGCTTTTGTTTTAAATAGTCAAAGAGTTGGGCTAACAATAATAATTATTATTAATATTATTACTGGTCATAGAAACAAATGAAAACAATAGTTAAACACTTGATCATATGTATCTGTGCTAGTTTGTGTTTGTGATTATGTGACCCATAATAATTTTTTCTCAGTATAAATAATTTTTGGGTTTTAAGAACTCCATCAAAAGAGCAAACACAAACTTAGGTGAGAAACCTCAGTGGAGAATCCTGACTATGACGTGGCGCTAATTGCTCTGTGTGTGTTTTTTTGGCGGGGGGAGGGGTTCTTTAGACCTGTCTGCGCAAATGTGTTTGTGTTAAAGCCAACGGAGAAATGCAGGAGCGCACACACACACACACCTCTCATCCACAAATGCTTTAACTGTTGTCTTGTAAATCGTTGATTAAACCTATGAACACAGCTGTTCAGCAGTCCTAAACACAAGCGCATGGTCTATTTTTGTCCTTAATTAAAAGACATCAATACGTTAATAATTAACACAAAGATAACATTGTTTATTTTGCTGAATAAGGTAATAAGCTATATTTAAAATAAAACAAACCAGGAAGTAAGTGTTTTATACATTAAAGTACTCTGTATAACCAAGTGCCCTAACAAACAGCAACAGTGTACAGTACAGACAAAGAGTGTGTGTGCTGGTGGGGATTGGAAGGTGAATTAGGATACCTCATTTACAAGACAAAAGACGGTCTGAGGTGTGAATGCGCAGCTCCGCTTTGCTCTTCGGTGTGTGTGTGTTTTTTTAGGTTACTAGGGGTGCATTCTTAAATTCAGTCTGTCTAAATCTTTATAAACGCCAAGTTGGAAAATCATGTTTGAGAAAATGACAACAACAATTAAAATCTTGATCATTTGCGTCCGTGCTATTTCGTGCTTAAGTGACCCAAAATATTTTTCTTAGTTTTCTTAGAACTTCATTAAAAGACAAACTTAGGAGGAGTGGAATGTGAGAAATCTCAACGGAGAATGTACTGACTTCTCCTTATTACTGACTGTTAGATGGTGCTAAAATGTTTTTTTTCGTCCTGCTGGCGCGCAAATGTGTTTGTGTTAAAGCCAGCTCAGACAAACCTGACGAATGCCGGAGCGCGCACACACACACACACACACACACGGTGGCACTTTGGCCGTTAGTGCTTCAACGTTAAACGAAGCCCCGTAAACTTGATCCTGAACAGCAGACTGACTTTAACAATAATAGTTGATTGTTTTATATTTATGTTTTTGTATATACTGTATTTTTAAATGTTCAAATGAACGTTTCAGAGTATATAATTTGTTGTGTCATCTGTTTACAGTGTTGGCTGATTTTGTGATTGAGACCCATGGGTTACATTGAACTGGAGTGGGACAAACGGCAAAGCCAAATTGTCCAAGAATTTAAAAGAGAATGTGCACGAGACTGTCATGCAGAGATTTCCGGATCTGACAGCGCACCACTGGTTCCGAGTCGGCTATTCCATCCCCCCAACGACTTAAAACGTGCACAAACTTCTCCCAGCTCATGCCTTGATTGATTATCTGGGAGTGAAGTGGAGTTTTAGAGTGGAAAGAATAGATCATTATTTGGAATACACGCATTTCACGTGTGTTCCGTTTCTACAGTAATCCGTGTAAACACAACTTAACTGGGTCGGGAACACTTAATATAAAGCATTTAATGTGCTACATTAATTAATGACGGGTTTGAGAAAATCTAGTAAATTAAACATTCATTTTAAGATTTAGTTTAGTTTGCGACATTCTACTGACAAAATAAACTATTAGAATAAAGTGGAAAATGTCGACTTTAATCTCGACATAATTGGCGACAATAAAGTGGAAATGTCGAGAATAAAGTCAACATGTCGACTTTAATCTCGACATTTAGATTTTTTTTTTCTTCACTGTGTCCGTATTTTTTTCACCGTGGCCCTAATACGCTTCCGTAATGTACACTGGCTCTTACAGACTGACTGAAATCAAATTTATGTTTTTATTCTAAAATAGTTAAGTACATGCAATATTAGCGTCAGATCGGGTTTGAATACACGCTGTTACAGAAGGAGTCAGCTTATTCAGTGCAGCACTTTCAACGCACAGTACATGCAATATTATTTGAAACGAACAGCGTCAGATCGGGCGCATATTCAAACCCGATCTGACGCTATTCGTTTTCAAATAATATTGCATTAGTGCGATGATGTTTTTACATATATTGTCTCTTTCATTCATCTTGCGGTTTGTAATCAGTGACCGCGTGTTTTTTCCCCGAACTTGCCAGTTCGCACATGTTGCTGTATGGTGCTGTTTCTTTTATACTCCAGGACATGCAGGGGACAGAATAGTACAGAGCAGTGAGTTTAGCGCTATATGCAATCAGGCAGAAAGACAGACAGGCAGAGAAGGCACTAGATATATAAATAAACAGGGAAGGCACTGTATAATAGATATATAAAAAACAGCTAAGGGGATAGATATATAGATAGGTAGGAAGGAAAGGCACTATATGATAGGCAGACAGGGAAGCTCCTATATAATAATGCAATATTGTTTGAAAACGAATATGTAAATGCATGATAATTGTAAAGGTTAGCTTTTTTTAAATTCAGTTCCATTCTCTCAGTCGCGTTCACGACCCACCCCCCCAAATCTGACAATGCTGTTTTCACATAAAAACGCGCTATAACTCAAATGTGATTTATTTGGAGACGCTATAGCTCGAATGTGATTTATTTGGAGACGCGCTATACTCGAATGTTATTTATATAGGGAAGAAAGTACAATGTCAGGTGCTAATGTAATAGGAACCATAGCACAGAGAGATGTGTACACTGCAACAAGTACACATGTTGTGAATGTAGGAAGGGTGTGTGGGAATTGTTAATATTTGAATGTGATGATTTTATATAGCACGGATCGGAAATCAGCAGTTCTTAGCATTGCACCACGCAAGCTGTCGTATCAACCGCCTACTGTAACTTGCTTTATTTTTTCTTCACTTATAGTCTAGAATAAAAATATTTTACTAACTAGTTTTATTAATTCATTATTTAATAATAAATAGCATAATCATCATGGGTTTGTGTATTGAGTGATTTAACTAATCTGTTTTATTAATCGGTTTGTTGTTGTTTTTTTTACCACGTCATCTATTTATGAAACTATGTTGACAATACAAGAACTGCCTATACAGTATATTAAAGATACGGTATAGGGCTTCCTGGACACTGCAGTTAACTGAAGCATTCAATGCTCCATCTGGCGGGATTATACAGCATTGCAACCATCTTTTAGAAAGCGCATGGGGCGTTTATGGGGCGGGCATCGTTAACTGCGCCATCGCTGGGATCACATTCCGTGCACGGATCGTGCATGGTCCTGTCATGGTCCTGTCATGCTCCAGGCGGCTGTTTGACGTGGCTCCCACTGTAGCATACAATGGACCAATAGGTGCTTTTTCCCATCTTAAAATGACTAATTCATCCCCTTGAACAGACCATGGTAAATGGCTTGAAGCAAAGAGTGTCACCAAGGAATTTGCCCATTAGGAATAACTGGCCCAGTCAGACCTAGGCCCACACATACTAAATAACTATAGGCCTATTTCAAATTTACCATTTCTCTCTAAAATACTAGAGAAAGTAGTCGCCAGTCAGCTTCAGTCACACCTTACGCGTTACAATTTATTTGAGAAATTCCAGTCTGGCTTTCGCACTGGTCATAGTACAGAAACGGTACTAACACGGGTTGTAAATGACATTCTGATATCCTCTGATGAAGGAAACTCCACTGTAATTATGTTGTTGGACTTAAGTGCAGCATTTGACACCATTGACCATTCCATTTTACTGCACAGGCTAGAAAGCGATGTTGGGCTTACAGGCCCCGTGCTCGCTTGGTTCAGTTCTTATTTATCAAATCGATTCCAGTATGTACAGAAATGTGCAGACAGTACTCCATCATTATACACAGAAGTTCAATATGGTGTCCGCAGGGCTCAGTACTGGGACCTTTACTGTTTTCACTTTACATGCTTCCACTGGGATCTCTCATTAGGAAACATAATGTTAATTTTCACTCGTAAGCAGATGACACCCAGTTATACCTTTCATTTAAATCAAATGAAGTTTCTCCGATGTTGTCTTTAATTAGTTGTGTTAATGAATTAAAGGAATGGATGAATGAGAACTACTTGTCTTTAAATACAGATAAAACAGAGATGTTAATTGTTGGAGGGAATGACGCTGATCACAGCAATATTTTGTCGTCATTTAACTCAGTTGGAATCCCAATTAATTTTACTGAATCAGCCCGCAATCTAGGAGTTATCTTTGACTCTAGCATGTCATTTAAAGCACATTACAAAGTCGTCCAAAACATGTTTTTTCCATCTTAAAAATGTTAGGAAATTAAGGCGCTTTCTAAATAAACAGGATTGTGAGAAATTAATTCATGCATTTATCTCTAGTAGGATTGACTACTGCAATGCGGTGTTCACTGGCTGTTCAAACTGTTCTCTATACAGCCTCCAGTTAATCCAAAATGCCGCTGCAAGAATTATTACAAGAACAAGAAAATATGAACACATAACCCCAGTTCTTAAATCTTTACACTGGCTCCCAGTTAAGTTCAGGGCAGATTTTAAAATCCTCCTTTTAACATATAAAGCATTAAATGGCCAAGGTCCGGCTTACTTGTCTGAACATATCATGACTTACAAACCTGAGCGCACATTAAGATCTCAAGATGCTGGTCTGCTTAGGATTCCAAGGATTAATAAAATAACAGTGGGAGGTCGAGCTTTTTGTTACAGGGCCCCTAAACTGTGGAATGGTCTTCCTGCTTCCATAAGAGATGCCCCTTCAGTCTCAGCCTTTAAATCCCGGCTGAAGACTCACTACTTCAGTTTAGCATATCCTGATTAGAGCTGCTGATTAACTGTACATACTGGATCTCTGTTGTTAGTCATTAGCCCTATAACATAAGTAACATGATAATTATATTTGAATACTAACCCTCACCTATTCTGTTTCTTTTCTCGGTACCCAACTGTGGCAATTGGTGCCACGGCCCACCTGCCAAGTTGTTTGCCTGCCTATGGTAAAGTCATCCCTGATGGAGGATCACAGGAATCATGGGAAAGAGGGGCCCTTTCATCGGAGCAACATTTCAGCCGTGGCATGGCCAAATGGGGAGGCAGCTGGATGAGGTCTCCAGGACTCTAAAAATATCCAAACCTAATTATGTCATATCATCTACTGTTAAACCGTACTTCTAAAATTTTTATTATTATGCTGTCTTAAGGAATTGTTCTGTTCTGTATATTGTATTGTATTGACCCCCTACTTTTGACACCCACTGCACGCCCAACCTACCTGGAAAGGGGTCTCTCTTTGAACTGCCTTTCCTGAGGTTTCTTCCATTTTTCCCTACAAGGTTTTTATTGGGAGTTTTTCCTTGTCTTCTCAGAGAGTCAAGGCTGGGTGGCTGTCAAAAGGCAGGGCCTGTTAAAGCCCATTGCGGCACTTCCTGTGTGATTTTGGGCTATACAAAAATAAACTGTAAACTGTATCAATTGTTAAATTCTGCTACGTACATCTAAAATTTTATTTTTATACTGTATTGAGGATTTGTTCTGTTCTGTGTATTGTATTGTATTGACCCTCTTCTTTTTGATGCCCAACCTACCTGGAAAGAGGTCTCTCTTTGAACTGCCTTTCCCGAGGTTTCTTCCATTTTTTTCCCTACTGGGGTTTTTTGGGAGTTGTTCCTTGTCAAGGCTGGGGGGCTGTCAAGAGGCAGGGCCTGTTAAAGCCCATTGTGGCACTTCTTGTGTGATTTTGGGCTATACAAAAATAAATTGTATTGTATTGTATTGTATTGTATTATCATTTGTTACACAAAGCTATAGCTTTAAAAAGAAACATGCAGTAAATGATGGAAGCCTTGCTGAAGGCTTTTTTTAACGTTTCTTTTACTGACTGAAGCAATCAGAGGCAGACAGCATAAGAATCTAGGAACCATATGATCTGCAAAAAATAACAATGAAAAGAAGTACAAGATCCAAATTTAAAATGAAAAGGAAGGATCCAGTATGCAAAGTGGAAATTGAATGCTTAAAATACATTATTCAAACTGATTGTACCTAAATATGCAAAAGTTTTATATGAGATTTAATACAAGTTCTTCCAGAAATTCAAAGCTAACATAGTGAAACAAATTTTGTTTAGCAAGTAAAGTTGCCTCTGCTGGAAAAAAAAAACCAAAGACAACGAGAGAAGACAAATCCAGGAGAAAGAAAATTTAACAAACAAATTTTATAGGAACGAACAGTAGACAATACACTAAAAAGTTGAGGCAGTGGGATAATCCAAGAGCATCTGCAAAAAAGTACCTACGATCTTGAAAGAAAACACAGGGCATCACCTGATAGCAAAAAACCTGCAGGAGACTAAATGTAAATCGATTGTGCACAGTGATAAAAATTCTCAAGGGCCTTATGCCTTTACAGTATGTGTACAATTTACAAACATGTTTTGTAATGGACGACAGAGAATAAATAAAGACAGCAAATTATGAGAGGAAAGAGGACACAGTGACACCATGAGAACAAATTTAAGTTCCACCACTTTGCACCAGTTGCATCATATAACAAGGGTATAAGACACTATTGAACTCATTTTCAGCAAATATAGTTTTATTTTCAGAAAAAAAAAGAGGGTATGTGATGGTCTGCGTCGGCTCCACTCTCCCTCGACATTTCTGGAAGCCTCTTCAACCTGTAACTATAAGTAGTCATGTACCAAGATGAACTGGGCAAATGAGTACAAACACATTCTTTAAGGGGCCGTTACAAAAAGTGTCATTGTTTTTTTAAAACCTAACAGGAAGTGAAAATAGTGCAATACTGTACATAATTTTGTCTCAATAAATGATCAATAAAACCCATAGCGTGAAATCAAAAGTCATCAAAAAAAATCCATTCAAATGAGGTAAAATCACAAGCAAGAAGTAGTTATAGAAGTCCTGGAGCATCCATCTTAAAATCTTACATATCTACTGCTCACCCATTAGGGTCTACTCAGCCAACAGAGACAAGGAATGCTGGAATGCTCAGCGGAAGTGATCCTGACTTTGTAAACTCCAGCCACATGCCTCTCATGGGACATTAAATCCCGACTGCTTGCCTCCACTCTTCATCACACTAGCTCCTCTTCCGATCCTGCCACCTCTTATCTCTTCCTTTAACCTCTGTGATTTTCTGTTCTCTCTTCCTCTACTGTCATGCAAGCTCCTTTTTAATTCTACCTGATTGTGGGCAGGTGTGGTGCTTTGACTACTCTGGTGTGAACAAGGCACCTGAATGATCCACTCGCATTTGCATGTGTATGTGCCATAAGCAAGCACCCCAATCAACCCTTGCACACACCCACACTCCATTGTGATGTGATTATTTCTCTATTATACAAAAAAACTCCTGGGAGGGAGAGACTAGGGAGACGAGATGTGATCTTCACAGCGACCATAAACATGAGACTTTGTGCATCGAGATTGATCATGGACCGTCTTGCGGGGACATAGAAAATGAGATTCTTGCAAGACATGCCCTACTTACAACCAATATCAAATAAGACCACGGGCAGCAAAACACCCAGTCATGTAAAGGCTTTTAGTAGCCACAGATCCAGGGCTCTCAGCGCATCTAAAGCATACAAGGACAATACGTTATAGATCAAACGTCGACGACTAAGCAAAGAATATAGAGCAGCGCGGAGAAAAGAGACCCAAACGCACTCAAGAGAAAAAAATGCAAAAAAGAAAAAGAATAATCTAGGTGCAAATTCAGAAAATAAGGAAAGTAATAATCAGCCTGGAACAAGTGGAACTGAAAAAAAAGCAGGTCCAATTGGGCTCAGAAATAAAAGACAAAGAATAAAAGACAAAGTAGAACTTTATAAAGACGTTAAAAAACGTTGGCACGATATGCATGCAGAGCAGGTTAGAAATTATGAAACAGTGGAATTCAAAAGGCTTAAAAAAACACTGGCGCAATACAAATGCAGAGAAAGTTAAAGATATGAAAAAAGTATAAAAAAAAGATGGTAAAGATCGCAGTAGCGCAAACAAACGAAAATTACTCAAAAAAAGGGAAAATGATCACCACGGACCAGGGGCCTCATGTATAAAGAGTGCGTACACACAAAAATGCTATGTACGAACGTTTCCACACATCATGATGTATTAAACTAAACTTGGCATCAAGCCACGCACATTTCCATGGTAGCTCATACCCTGGCATACACAAGTTCTGCGCTCGGTTTTGCAGACTGGCTGCACCCAGCGTCAAAGCAGTGCTGCTGTTCCAGTGTGGTTGCCCTTTCTTTTTTAGATCCACATTCATGACGTGGCTTTATAAATACACTGAAATTAACTGCATATTGTTTATTAGTTTAATGCATCTGATTGTAATTGACCTGCAAAAATATATCGTCCACAGAATGGTCAAACTGTTCTAAATACAATAGCTCCTTTAGCGTTGTTACTCTCACTGCACCTTCTTTTTCTTCTTTCAGCTGCTCCCTTTAGGGGTTGCCACAGTGGATCATCTTTTTTCATATTCCTCTCACTACACCACTCTGAGTATTTATATCACTGTATCTGAGTGGGGAATCGCAGCTGAATAGCAGCTGATCGGAAAGAGAATTATCAGTATACAGCATCAAGCACACGCTGCCTCAGCCATGCTGTCTATTGAACTGCTCTCATATGGCAAACGCTTCAGAGCCTTTCTTCGCGGTTCAGAAACAGTTTCCTCCCAAGAACTATAAACGCACTCAATCAAGTCCATGAAGTGCTGCTTGCTTAACTGCTTGTACTTATAAGAACAATTATCTCACTGTAAACTTATGATACAGTTATAATACTGCACAACATAAGCCACTTTATAAAGCCCGTATTTACATATAATGACAATATCGTTTTTAAGATGAAATGCAGCAAAATAAAACTTTAATCTAATTTAAATAATTTGTATTGTTAATAAATAAACAGTTGAGGACACGGTGTCTCAGCGCTAGCTAGAAGCTGCTGCTCCGTTCACGGATTGTTTCTGCTTCGCGCTGTATTCTTGCTGGGACTGGCATGACACTGGATGGACAGAATAATTTAACATGTACTATGAACATATTTCAATGTCCCTTAGAAGTTTTAAAGAATCGGTGTTCGAAGCTTACAGATGGCTTAATGTCTATTACAGAGCTGATTTTGTGGAGATTCGGTAAGAAAAGTAGGGACAGGAATTAGGAAATAGTACATTTGAAAGAGACAGTACTGCTGCAATAAATTATTTAATTGAAGGTAGCACACGGCACAGCAAGCATCTTGCATGAGTCATGAACAATCACTGTGCCACCATGTTCCCATGTTTAATAGCATGTTTTAACTCCTATCACCATGAAAATTATATCATGTATACATCTCAGTATTTTAATTATTCAGGGAGTTGTAATATTATGAATGTAATGGATTCTGTGTCCTGTTGGAGGAAGAGAAAGCCGGTTTAAGAAGCACGTGGTGATTCACACACAGAGTGTATAGAATATCAAAAACAAAACAAAGCATTTCATGTCCTACTTTACTTACGATGGGATTTGAGAAACTAGTAAATTAAACGATTTTAAGATGAAGTTTATGATGTTCTACTTTAATGACAAAATAAACTACGTGATTAAAGTGGAAATTTAGAGATTAATATTGACATTTCGACATTTTTCCCCACTGTGTGCTTATTTTTTTTATTTTTTTTTTCTGTACCCTAATAAGCTTTCATATGACACTCAGACAGTGGGCTACGACTCGCCTTTTCATGGCGACTTTGATATCTGACTTCTTTTTTATTTTGGCACTGTGCAACTTTGTGAACTTGAGCTTTCGAGTTTCTCCGACACTCTATGTCACTCGATCAACTTCCTTTTGTTGTTTATACCATTGTTTAAACCAACAAATAGCATGTTTTTTCTTGCCTCCACTTGGTATTCGCTGAAATTCTACTATTTCCCCCCGTCCTTTTGCAATTGCCTTCTCACAGAACGCTGAGGTTAAGGGCTATTTATATTGATTTGCATATTACAAGAGGCTTTATTCTGGGAGGAGACGGGGTGGGACAGCAGGCGCGTGCATGTGTGTTACTTTTCACACTGATTGGGATTTATGTAGCGGAAGAACATGGAAGCTGGCGTTCGCACAGATTTATGCATCTGGATTTTTGTGTGCGTAAGCACATTTCTGCTTTGGTCCATACACCATATTAGAGTGTAAACTCTACGCATGGCGTTATGCATGAGGCCCCAGGTGTAATTAAAAAAAGCAGGACAAAGCGAGGTCAGAAATAAAAGACAAAGAGTAGAAAACAAAATAAAACGTAATAAATAGGTTAAAAAAAAGGGGGGCAAACACATGCAGAGCATGTTAGAGATAATGGAAACAGTGTAATTCAAAAGACTCAAAAAAAACTTAGGCATGATACACATGTAAAGAAAGATACAGAATATAAAGCAGAAAAAAAATAAAGTGTTAAAAAAAGAAACAAAAAATCGGATTAACGCAAACAAAGAGAAATTATTACTTGGAGAAATAATGGAAAGGCGAATAGTGATCGAATATATGGACATAGGTGATATGTCAGAAGTATGTAAATATTGTAAGGCTTTCAAGTTTAACTCAGAGACTTGTAGATCGTCTAATTTGTGTTGCCATCAGGGAAAAGTAGACTTTATACACAATGATGAGGCGTATTCAAGAGAATTAAAAGATTTGATGTTTGGGGAAAGTGAAATCTACAAACACTACAGGCAAAATATCCGAGTCTACAATAATCTTTTCGCGTTAGTAATCAATCAATGCTCAAAATGTAGATTTACACGATTCAGGACCATATGCTATGAGAATCTGTGGTCCAGCAACAATTAAAGCAACAACGGTTAGTTGTAGGGAATCCATTCACGGACGGGTTTATCCATTCCCGGGAATTCGGGAATCCCGCATGTCCGGGCTTCCCGGGATGACACAGTGCACGGGCATCTCACATGTGAACAGTTTTAGAATGACCGACACTTATTTTTAATAAACCTACTGCAGTATGTTGACACCAATAAAAGACTAACCTTATCTACAAGTAGTTCATGCTGTCATATAAGTACATGTATCTAGTTCAGGGGTGCCCAATGCGTCGATCACGATCGACCTGTAGATCGCAAAGGTAGTGCAGGTAGATCGCGTTGCATTCAAAAAAAAATTTTTTTTTAAACGTTAGTGTATCATATATCCTCCCTATGGCATTTCCCACTTGATTGACATACAGGCCAATCTGAGATCTCCTTTCTTCTAAGACACTGGTCATCCTGCACACACGATCAAATGCGTGAGCTACTGCAAAACTCCGGCTGTGATCTAGTTAGCCTTCCAATTGACTAAAGAAGGGATTTTAAAAAAAATTGTTTGGGGAGGGTATGGGCTTTATGTGTAATTAGAAAAGGATTTTTTTCTCTCATAATGTCACAATCGAAGTGCGTTTGTCTGATCTGTCAATCTAACATTGCTATTCCAAAGAAGGAAAATGTGGAAAGGCACTTTCGAACTGTTCATAAAAACTACGAAACTGACTTCCTTCCAAAAAGCGATCTGAGAAAGAGAAAAGAGAGGGAACTAAAATCGCAGTTAATCAGACAGCCGTCAATTTTCACTCAGCTGAATTCAAAAGCTCCTTGACTGCATTATTCGGCTCTACTTATTCATGCGAGTCAGCCTTTTCCCACATGAAGATTATTAAATCCAAATACTGTAGTGACCATAAATGTATTGAATTGTTATTGTACCATAAAGTTTATTCAGTTATGCAAGGTACGACAACATATATTTTATGTATAAAGAATACTCAGTGTGTGTGTATATATATATATATATATATATATATATATATATATATATACAGTACAGGCCAAAAGTTTGGACACACCTCCTCATTCCATGTGTTTTTACATTGGTAGATTCTCACTGAAGGCATCAAAACTATGAATGAACACCTGTGGAGTTATGTACTTAACACAAAAAGGTGAAATAACTGAAAACATGTTTTATATTCTAGTTTCTTCAACATAGCCACCCTTTGCTCTGATTACTGCTTTGCACACTCTTGGCATTCTCTCAATGAGCAGCAGTTTCATTTCCAGGAATGTGGGAATGAAAAAAGTCCGGGAATCCCAGGCTCCCGTTTACTCTGGATTCCCTACTCAGGTGTATATTTATGATCACGGAGAAGCAATGCAACATAGAATCGAAAGAGTTAAAGAGTTAAAGTTTTAGAAATTATACAGCCAATAATGGATACAAATCCATACGTCCAAAAGTATTGCACTTTACACAAAATTCATCTGCAAAACTCGGACAAAGACGTTTTCTTGCATTTCTATATGAATCAGAAAGACCACACACGCATATATAATAAACTAACATGTGATGAATTATCAGCGGTAATAGTTTTGAAAGAAGGAAATATCAAAAACAGAGTAGATATTCGTGTTTATCCAAAAGCAAAACATGAATCGACATTTCTGTCTAATAATTTACCACATTACGATCCTTTACTCTTTCCTTTGCTTTTCTCAGATGGAGAAACAGGACAGTCATACAATATGAAACACACGAATTCAGAAAAACAAAAAACACCAACACAATATTTCGAGGCAAAATTAGCGATACGTTCCAATGTATTTAACCCACTTCTGTTATCTCAACGTCTAACGCAACATCACATTATTAATGCATATGTAAAAGTCGAAGCTAATCGTCTTTTCTTTATTAAATCAAATCAGGCAAAACTTACAATGGAACATATGCAAAGTCTCATTGATCAAGTTCAAAATTCAAATATCAATAGTTCAGACACATTAAAAATAGATAAAGCAATAATATTACCATCATCATATCAAAGTAATCCAAGAGCATTGCAACAGTTATAACGTGATGCAATGGCAATATCCAGAACTATCGGTTGGACAGATTTATTTATTACAATGATGTGCAATCCACAATGCCCAGAAATTCAGAGATTCTTGAAAACAATGCCACCTGCTACTTCAGCTCAGGATATTCCGACTTTCGTAAGTAGATTGTTTTATCAGAAAGTCTTAATTTTATTGAAAGAACTCGAAACGGTGTTCAGTTAAATCCAAGCATATATTTACACAATCGAATTTCAAAAATGAGGTTTACCTCACATGCATTTATTGGTTGCTTTGCAAAAAAACTAATAACTGCTAATGTAGATCGTTTTGTCTGTGCTGAAATTCCAAACAGAGAAACCTATCCTGAATTATGGTACAAAGTCATTAAACACATGTCTCACAAACCTCATTTAAATGATTCAGCATGTTGGACTCAAAAGATTCTAAATATTGTTTTTACCGAAGTTCTGAAATAAAAGTGAAACTAATGAAATAGCAACAATTTCAAGAAAAAAAATCTTAAAAGTGTGTATCCGGAAAACCAAACACAGGTGTTGGCAAACGAAGCCCCCTAGTTTATTTAAAAATGTAACTTTGCCATGGACCTCTCATCACAGGGTAAAGAGGGATATCTGGGAGAGGCCACATTAACTTCAATCAGGAGCCAAGACAGAGTGCTATCAATAAATGCCAATCAGTCTGAAATAGATGTAAGTGTGAATACCCAATGAAAACTTTCGAAATATAAGTACACAAGTCCCAATATCTAAGCTATCACAGATCAAGGCAAAATCATGATGTCTGAGTTTTTTGCCATTCCAAAGAGGCTGGGATAAGAAAGACTTGAATTAAGAACATTAGAACAATCTAGATGAGAACAGGCCATTTAGCCCAACAAAGCCTGCCAATCCTATACACTTATTTCTTCCAACATAATATCAAGTCTAGTTTTGAAAGTCCCTGAAGTCCTACCATCTACTGAAATCTGCTTTAATATATGTACTGCTTATCAAAGCTCACTAGTCCTATTTACTTAATTCTTACAAAATAATATAAAGTCTAGTTTTGAAGGTCCCTAAGGTTTTACTATCTACCACACTATTTGGAAACACATTCCTTGTGTATTTATTTCACTGTGTGATGAAAAACTTTCTAATGTTTATGAGAAATTTACCCTTAAAATATTTCCTACTATTGTTCCATGTTCTTGATGAACTCATTTTAAAGTAACATTCTCAATCCACTATACTAATTCCTTTCATAATTTTAAATACTTCATTCAGTTTCTTTTGCTTAAACTGAAAAAGCTTAGCTCTTTTAATCTTTCCTCATAAATCATCCCCTGTAGCCCTGGAATCAGCCTGGCTGCTCTTCTCTAGACTTTTTCTAGTACTGCTATGTCCTGTTTTGTAGCCTTAAGACCAAAATTGTACTCAGTACTCTCGGTGAGGTCTTACCAGTGCTTTATAATGCTTTAGCATAACAACTTTGGACTTGTATTTTAAATATGGTCCTATATAACATAATATTCTGTTCACCTTCTTAATGGTTTCTGAACACTGTCTGGCAGTTGATAGTTTGATTTTCAGACCTCCCATTGTGTATTCAAGCTTAACATTTTTATTTCCTGTATGTAATACATATATAGACATTAAATTTCATGTACAACAAATCTGCCGAAGTGAGTATGCCGTCCAGATCACTCTCTAGTGATTCAACAGATTCTAGATAACCAACCAATCCACCCATCTTGGTATCATCTCCAAACTTAAGCATCTTGTTACTTATATTCCTATCCAAATAATTGATATATGTTAATAATAGCAGCAGGAAGCACTGACCCTTGTGTAACAACACTCTTAACATTAGCCAATTCTGATATGGTTCCTCGGACCATAATACTCTACTTCCAAACATTAGGATTTTTTTTTTTACACAGAGAATCACTTTAGGGACTTTCAAAACTAGAGTTGATTTTTTTTAGAAGAATTAAATGGATAGGACTGGTGAGCTTTGTTATGCTGAATGGCCTATTCTCATCTAGATTTTTCTAATTTTCTAATATATCGGTTTTGTGTATCAGCTTTATTGGTATTGTGTATGCACTAGATCGAGTCCATGTCAGTCTTGTACCGGTTTTATATGTTTACTATGCCAGCATCATGAATGTAAAATGTTTTTGTGTGTGCACTATATCTGTTTCTCATAGAAAACATACTGGTTTACATATGCATACTGTTGCAGCTTTGTGTGCAAACTATATTAATGGTTCATTTAGCTTTCTGGGGAGGGGTAAGAAAAAGCATCTCAAAGCTGATACAGCCATTTTCGAACATGAAAAGGAATGGGTAGCTCAAAAGCGGCAAAAATTTTCACTACAGTTTACTAAAGGGTCAGGAGGTAAATATTACTTTTTAAGGGCATTTGCTCTTAACTTTGAAATTATATGTAAACAGTTTAGTTGGTGCCTTGAATCCAATTTCAGCTATTTTGAGGTTTTTGGCAGTATCACTAAATTATTAGCATTCAGAAACCAAAGTTTATTTTTTTAGTTGGTTTCATCATATTACTGAATATTTTAAAGAAGATCTTTATGAAGACCCATCGTTTCTGTTTCACGGTGGAATTTTTTTTTTAATCAGTGTTCATTCTAAAACATGGCGTATCTGAAAACATGATTCCCAAATGTGCATTTGGTACAGTGTTTAAATGTTTAAATACAAATTTTAAAATAGAGAAATATATTGCTCCATTTTCAGTGTTCACAGTGTCATTATATCTCAACTAAATGGCATTAGAATTTGAATCCGCAGACTGTGAGGTGCTGTAAGTGTAGGCAAGTTGCCTATACAATCTGTAGTTTAATCTCAACTGTGGACAATTTTCAGTCTTTCAGAATGGATAATTCAAGGCATGTAAATGTTTACAGAAATTTGATTTCAACAGTTATGAGCAACCCTTCTGAAAGTAGTTGAAGAAGAACTGAATTAGACAAGTTCATCATCCAATGGCATTCCTGAACAGTATGAAAGCCTACAACCACCTAATGAATCTCAATATTCTTCTGAGACCTCTGTGAATTTAGCCGATAGAGAACTGACCAACATTTCTCAGAAAACAATATGTAAATGTTCTGCAATTTTGTACAAGGTTAAATATGCTATAGTCTTCAAGAAGTTCTGCAAGACGGGCCAAAAAGGTACACAATAAAGGGAAGAAACAAATGTGTATAAGTTTATACTGATTTTATTAAAAAAAAAGGAACGAAAAATGAAAAGGTTCAGTATGCTGTAAACAATTTTTTTTCTTTATTTTAAAAAAATAAATTGGTGGCCCAAATGCTTTCAGAAAAGATTTAGTGCCCCAGAAGATGGAGAACAAAGCAATGGCTATTTGACATGGTCATGTGAGGAATGCAATGGAGTTTCAAAAGGATTGGGATGTGAAAATAATTAAACAATTGTGACTAGTTTTCAGCAATAAAACTGATTCAAGCATACAGTAAGCATGAATGCTTTTTAAGTTATCAACTATCTGATCTTTTATAATACAATGTTCAGGTTTAATTTTCTGAAATGTAAATTAATCTGCATCCTGCTCTTTCACGGTACAAATCCTTGATATGATTTTTTATGATCATTAATATAATTTTTATAACCCTTCTATCGTGAACCACACTTGCAGGGTGTTGCTAATGACTTTAAAGTGATTGAAAGGCTCAGATTTAATTGGTGACCTTTGTACACCATGCTTCTGGTCTGTAAGTTGGAGTTAAAATATTGCAAATATCAATGAAAATGTGGAGTATGCATAGACTGTTTGCCATTCTGAAAGATGTTTTTGACAAGTTTCAACAAGGAATGTAAGTATAGTGAGCAAATGAAAAGACAAAAAATGTTTAGGTAAGATTTACTTTGGTTTAGCTTGTTTAATGTACACAATTTTTCTGTTATACCCCATGAATACAGTTGTTTCAAGTGAAGGTTTGAATTCCCCACATTCAACAGAACTATGTGAATTTCAAATAGGGTTATGGAAAAAAATCATTTTTTCATGAACTATAAGCATTGTACTTCAGATCTGAAATTCTCATGAGTCTGCATAATAAAGCTGTTAAAAAAACACAGTGACTGGACAAATGTTTGGATTTGTGATAAACAAAGTATTTTTTGCCAAGTGTTGTAGCTTAGACCAAACTTAACACTTTTTCAGTCTTCTGATGATATAATATACTGTAGAGGGTATGTATAATAGCATTATTGCGATGATGATAATTGTGTAAATGTTCCTCTTTTGGACTGGCAGGCTTGGATCCTGCATGGAACCAAATGCCGCTGGCATAGGGTTGAACACCTTGCAAACGTTATTTTGAATAAGTTGATGAGAGAATGTTGTGTTGGGTAATTTTGTAAACTTTGCAACAATTACGTAATTGTGGATTATTTATTTTAGTGTACAAACTCTTATGATGAAACAGAACACAATGAAGTCAATATTATCATTATGAAATGCAACGGTAAGATTATGTGTCAGTCATAGTACATACTGAAACACAGAACTGCATTAATTAAATTTGAGATATTACAAAGTAAATTTTTTAATGTTTGTGCAACACGCATTCTAACCAAGATTCTTTTCTTTCCCAACAGTAATTTTAAAACACAATCTCAAGAAATACCTGGTTTTCAAATAACATATAATGTGGTTATATGCAAAAGGATCACTGACTGGTTTTAGAATTGACGAAAGTACTTTGACTGGATTACAAGATCAGGTGGTGACAGAAACTGAGAAAATGCAACTGCTGAGTACATTTGCAAATGCATATTCAACAGCTGCTATAGGAGAAAATAGCCAAGTGACCCTTATCAGTACCTATTTGCGCTAAATACTGTTTCTTTTTAGAAGAATAGAAAATGTCCATGTTAAATGAAGAACAGACTATGTAAAAAATGAGAGCTTGAACATCAATTTGGTATCTGCTTTCCTGACAGAGTTTATTGTGGCCAATAAGGCATTTGCATTTGTCATTAAGAGCAACGAAAGCAGAAGTGAAGAAAGTTGAAAGCTTGTTGGTTGTAATTGGATAAATATAATATACCTATGGTTATTTGTTAAAATACTATTCTGAAGAGTAATACAAAAAAAATCTCATTTAATAAAATATTGCAGTATCAAATAAGGGAACTAAAGTGTTTTAGTGAACTGCATAAAATGTCAAATGTTTTTTGTTTCTTTTTGTTGTAGTGCTTTGTGGAAAGTCAATGCCAGGTAAGCTCATGCCTGTGGTAAATTGTATTCACAATTTTGATATTCTGACAATAGACTGTCCTTTTTACTCTTTAAAAAAAAAAAAAACGTTTATTCTGTAGCTAGTATATCAATATTTTGGAAGCAGCAGACAGTGATGACTTAGAAGTACCCATTATCTTCAGTGACAACTCTATTGAATCTAAAAATTGTTTATTTTTTGAACCCAGGGAATAGCTGTGTGTGTTGTTGATATAATCTTATGCATGAAAGGTTTCCATATTTCTCTTTGTCAGTTTCCTTCTTGAGGATATTCTTTAAAATTTGGCTGATGTACTTGATGAAGAAGAAAGCATTTTTAACATTAATAAATCTTCATTGTGGGAGGGAGTAGAATGTGGATTTAAAAGAAATACATATTCTCCTTACATTCGTATGTCCATTAAGTTTACTGATGATGTTGGCGATTCAGAAGACACTGTTGATGTTGGAGAACCTCGCAGAGAATTCCTGAGATTTTTGATGAAATATCTTCAATCTAGTTCTATCTTTTTGGGGCCATAACATAAAAAATATGTTGTCAATAGGGGAGTAATTTTTTTTTGGTTCAAGTTAGTAAAATGGAGAGTTTTACACTTAATGATTACAATGAGTATTAAGTACTTTACTTTCATGGATATCTAATTTTACATGAATTTCATTCACATTGTACTACATTGTGAATTATGCCTGTTACACATTTATTCTTTTTGATATGGTGTAGTAAGCTTACCATTTTTCTTGTAAACTGACTCTACTACATGCATTTGTTTCATTGCGGTAAGAGAGCCTTTGCTGTTTGCCTTGTACATGGAGGTCCACCAACAGAGTTTTATAATGCCTTGGTCAGTGGACCCAAAAATGTTGAATGTAATTTTAAGAACACTGAAGATGAAGAAATAAGGTCAAAACTACAAAAGGTAATTATGTTCAAATTATTGTTTTCAATTTAATATATAGTATGTGAAGACAAATTGTCAAATCAGCTCACATTTTGCCCGAAAGAATCTAAAAAGACAGTAGTGCTCTTTTCTCTTGGCACATTATGCTCCATGTGAAACTGTAAATATCAAAAATAAAGCGGTATTCTTTCCAAAAATTACTGTTTGGCATGAGAGCAATCTAATTTATTCGTTGATCGTGGGGAAATCATCAATGGATAGATTAGTTTAAGGTGAAAATAATTAGTCAGTTTTAAGAGAAGATTGGCTACTTGAACAGTAAATGTTAAGCAAATCTATGATGGGATCCACTGACACTATCTTGGTGTTTCAGGAGTTTAGCAGGGTTCTTGCATAGGGTGATTTCTGTTGAATGTTCTAAACAAATTGTTGAAAAAGCCACAAATTGGTAGTTTTTGGGCACACAAGAGTATTTCAAAGGCACCCTATGTATAGGTTAATGGGAGATATTAGAATTTTTCATTCTCTTGCATGTTAGCACAAATGAATAATGTTAAAATGTTACATTTCTAATAGCATTATAGTGAACTTATTTTAATATGTGTGTATACCTTGGTTATATTTTTACTATGTGAACACATTTTAAAACTGACATTCCTATTACTAAAATTAGAACTAGCAATCTTGTTTTAAGAAATGGTTACAAAGGGTTTACTATACAATCTTTAAAAAGAAATTAGTAAAATTTAGCAGATGAAAGTAGGGAAAACATCTTCTTTGCTATAGTTGGCTTTGTACTGTACATTGTTATTTCCTTTTAAAATTCAAACCTTGTACACTTGGTGTCCTGGATGCAATTCAGATGTTTCTGAAGACATTTTCCCCAGCCTTAGGCTATACAGAAAAAACACATGGAAAGAAATGGACAAAATGTTTTCTATCGGTTTGGAGTGTCAATGTAGCCATAAGTGAGAGCTATAGACAGAAAAAGTCATAGGATGGTGGTGAGATTACTTAATAAATGCACAAGGTTTGTTTTGCCTGTGGACTGGGAGGTGGTGATGGTAAGTGATATTGTTCTGCTTTTGGAAAACTGCTGCAATTTGTGTTTTTTTAATTTTTTTTTCAGTCTGCCATTTCAGTTCCTTTAGGTTATTATTATACACTATATTTTCATAGAAGGGTTAGGGTAATAACAGCGTAACAACAGACAGGACTCCTTTCTGCTCTCCACAGATGCCCATGTCAGCAGAGAGCTGAGAAGACTTCGTGCCAGCAAAGCAGCGGGTCCAGATGGTGTATCGCCACGACTGGTGAAGGCCTGTGCAATGGAACTGGGCAGTCCTCTACAGCGCATCTTCAACCTGAGCCTGGAACAGGGGAGAGTCCCAAGGCTTTGGAAAACATCTTGTATAACCCCTGTCCCAAAGGTATCACATCCTAGTGAGCTGAATGACTTCCGGCCTGTTGCTCTGACGTCACATCTGATGAAGACCATGGAGCGGCTACTGCTTCACCACCTGAGGCCACAGGTCCGCCATGTCCTCGACCCTCTGCAGTTTGCATACCAGGAGAAGGTGGGAGCGGAGGATGCCAGAGGACAGAGGCAGTGGTGCTATAAGAATTATGTTTTTGGACTTCTCTTGCGCCTTCAACACCATCCAACCTCTGCTCCTTAGAGACAAGCTGACTGAGATGGGAGTAGACTCACACCTGGTGGCATGGATCGTGGACTATCTTATAGACAGACCTCAATATGTGCGTCTTGGGAACTGCAGGTCTGACATTGTGTTCAGCAATACAGGGGCGCCGCAGGGGACTGTACTTTCTCCGCTCCTGTTCAATCTAGATACATCAGACTTCCAATATAACTCGGAGTCTTGTCACGTGCAAAAGTTCACTGATGACACTGCTATTGTGGGCTGCATCAGGAGTGGGCAGGAGGAGGAGTACAGGAAGCTAATCAAAGACTTTGTTAAATGGTGCGACTCAAACCACTTACATCTTAACACCAGCAAAACCAAGGAGCTGGTGGTGGATTTTAGGAGGCCCAGGCCCCTCATGGACCCTGTGATCATCAGAGGTGGCTGTATGCAGAGGGTGCAGACCTATAAATGTCTGGGAGTGCAGCTGGATGACAAATTGGACTGGACTTCCAAACTGATGCTCTATGTAAGAAAGGTCAGAGCCGACTATACTTTCTGAGAAGGTCGGCATCCTTCAACATCTGCAATAAGATGCTGCAGATGTTCTAACAGACGGTTGTGGCGAGTGCCCTCTTCTACGCAGTGGTGTGCTGGGGAGGCAGCATAAAGATGAAAGACGCCTCAAGCCTGGACAAACTTGTTAAGAAGGCAGGCTCTATTGTAGGAGTAAAGTTGGACAGTTTAACATCTGTGGCAGAGCGACGGGCATTAAGCAAACTCCTGTCAATCATGAAGAATCCACTGCATCCACTGAACAGTGTCATTTCCTGGCAGAGGAGTAGCTTCACTGACAGACTGAGGAGATCGTTCCTCCCCCACACTATGTGACTCTTCAATTCCACCTGGGGGAGTAAATGCTAACATTACTCAAAGTTATTGTCTGCTTTTTTATTTATTTTTTTTTTTTTCATTTTTCATTTTTATTACTATTTAATTTAATATTGTTTTTTTTGTATCATTATACTGCTGCTGGATTATGTGAATTTTCTTTTGGGATTAATAAAGTATTTATCTATCTATCTAACTCTGCCTTAGCTGCCCATACGAAGGCTACTCACATTATAAAGGGGATGGGGGGGGGGGATTCTATGAGGTCCCCATGGGTCTGGCAACCATGGTGAAAGTGGTTCCATGTTCCTTGACTTTGCAAAAGGTCAGGTGCTGCGGATCACTTGATCCTGGTTCCAGTGCTCTGAGCCCCATTATTGGACTTGGTACTCCAATACAGATAGATTATCATTTCCAGAGAGTGGAAATGGACCGCATGTCTGCCTGGGGGGTTGCCAACCAGGATCCCAAGCTGTTTTGTTGTGTGGTGGGTGTGGCAACGTGCTGTACCAGTGCATGCTCCCCAACCTGACCAGAGTATAATAGGGTGTGCTGCAGCCTTATGCAATCACTATACTAGGTTCTCACATAATATCCTGTCACTGTTCATGTGGGATTTACATATTCTCCCAGTGTCTGAACGGATTTTCCACAACCTCCAGCTTTTGTTCCACATCTCCCAAGACATGCATTTTAGTTTAACTCTGGTGTCTTTATGTGTGAGTTAGCCCTGTGGTGGACTGGTACCCTGCCTTGGGATTGTTACCTGCCTTCCTGCTTACAGGGCAGGCTCCTGACCCCTCTAAAACATAACTAAATTAAATGAGTTTGAGAATTCTGTATCTTTAAACCATATGTACATTTACCCCATATGTATATATGACTATATACAATCTATACAATAAGTGTTTACCTATATGCAATGCTTAATGTGTATATTTCTTTTCTACCAGCAGAAGGGGATGGAAACATTTTACTTTATCAAATTCTCACATTTCCTACAGGAACTATCAACCAGCACTTGACTGAGAAACTAAGCCATCTATTGAATTCATTTATAGGAGAGATTGTTTCTAACTGCAAATACATATGCCAATATTTTATACATTTTCCAACAGTTAATATTGTTTCTGAAGATTCTGAACATTCACTTTGTCATTCTCCAGGATTTGGGAGGACATAATAAATTTAAGCCTGTAATAACACTATAGTCAATGATGCACATACAGTAAGCCGTAAGTACTTTATTATCAGTGTACCAAAGGAATAACCCATAGAATTTCAAATGTACATCATATTGTTTCCTTCATTAAAATCTTTAAAAAAATAGGGATTTGGTTGACATTTATATTACATCTCAGTCAGGTTTGGATTTCCTCTGCATGTCCTGGAGTACAAAAGAAACACCACCATGCACCAAAATGTGGAGACTGGGCAAGATCAGAAAAAAAAAACACGCTGTCACTATTTTACAACCGCAAGATGGTATGCAAATGTATGTGAACAAAGTGAATAATTTTGCATCTGTGCCACAATGTTTTCCAAAATGTACAATACAGGTCATAAAATTAATAATTCCAAATATCATATATATCTATGTCTCTGTTTTTTGTCAGTGTGGCTTTGACATCCTGGACCATAAGGCACATACTAATTCAGCATAAGCAGGAACACTCAATAAAATTGAATAAAAAAATAAATTGACAATGAGATATGAAGAGGGTAGATTCACCAGCGTTTGTGTGTCAGCTTTTATCAGGGCCGTTCTTAGGACGTTGGGGGCCCTGGGCATAATTAGACTGTGGGGGCCCTAATGCCTGTAGTATTAGCTATAGTTCAGCCAGATTTGTTTATGCCCTGTTTCCACTGGGCACCGCATGGAGGTATGTAGCTAAGCCCAGTGTGTGCAAAATGTGCAGTGCAGTGCAATTTTAGAGCATTTTATTTATCAATTAAAAAGTGTGTTTTTTATACCGTTTTCCTTTTTTTTCTACCAAATTAAAACTTGGGCTAAAGAACATTCCAGAATAAAGCTCAAGAAACAAAATCAACTTTTCGGGCTTTAACACTTGCAAAATCTTTAATTAATGCCGAATAATCAAGCGATTGTACAACGTCTCGTTCAATGGACATTAATGCTAAAGCATTCAATTGTTCTTGTAACATGGTTGTCCTAAGGTAATTCTTAATTATCTTTAGCTTAGAAAAGCTTTGTTCCCTAGCAGCGACAGTAACTGGTATGGTCAAGGCAATACATAGCGCTATTGCAATGTTTGGAACAGAATCTTGCAAGCTGTTCTGGTATATAAACTGCAATGTTTCAAGAGCAGAAGCAATAGGAGGCACCAGATTTGCCAAAATGCGCAATTCAGAGAACAAGTCCTGAGCATCAATATTGGAACCAGTCGTTTCATCTGTTAATATCGCATTGAGATCCTGACAGTATTTAATCAAGTCCGCATCACTTAGACATTTTATTCTCTCATAATTATAAAGAAAACCAAAGTAATCATAATGACCTTTCATTTGGTCAAAGCGCTCAGTCATTGACGATATCACTTGGTCAAACAATACATTGAAAAACTCAATGCGATATTTATCCTTTGGATCAAGTATTGGTTGATCTTGCACTTCATAGTCAAAATTTGACTGAAATTGTCTGTGTAATCTTCTTCTGTGCAAGCTTTCTGGTGCAGGAAAGCTAATTTCTTGTGGATTCATTTCCAATTCGTCCCTGCCCCGGGAAAGGGCAGTAAGCTTAGCATAAAACTTCATAGTACAGATACGTAGCTTGCGTCGATCTTAAAAAAAAAAACCCTTGAATGATGGGGCCTCTTTTGTCTTGGGGCACCGGGCTCGCCTATGCCTAAGAACGGCCCTGCTTTTATCTATCCAGATCAGAGAATTTCCAGATCGATTTTCTCAAAACACCACTCACATCTACAGTTATTCCTAGTTTCAAATAAAAACTAACAGCATCAGATCCCTTGAGAGGGAGGGATGGGGTGTTTAGTATGTATCGTGATCGTGACTGAGAGGATAAAAGTGAAAAAAAAAGTTAACTTTTACAAATACTATAAATTTACACTGGTTGTTACAGATGCAAATTAAATGTATGTTTTTATTGTATAATATTAAAAACTAGCCATGTGCGCCCAACTACGTTGCACGTGTTAAAGTTGTCTGTGAAGGGCTCCCTGTTTAAACACGGCTGCCAGTCGTGAACTGAGCCCTTCGTCGCACAGCATTATGATTTTTTATAAGGGAAACAAAATTACAAAAGAAAGCCCTTGGACAATGATTCGATAAGAACGGCCTACTCGGAATCACTGTCCGAATAGTAATTATGTGGTGGTGTAGGAGCATTTCTGCTTCTGTCCGTTCACAGTCTGTCTCGTTTTCACGACGCTATCGTTTCCTCTCACGATGTCTTCTCAACCTTTCTCCAATCTCGCAGGTTGCTTTGTGGCAATCCAAAGAGTAAGGCAATATATACACGGAGCAATGGTTATAAAAGAGGGACACATAGGTATCCAGGCTCTTTAAAGCATAAATAGGGATCACTTCACTGACATGTGAGCAAGCCATGGTACACCTGTGAGACGCGCAGCACTCGCCGGCTACAACGTAACAATAATAATTTCCGGAACGTGCTTTTACGTTGTCATTCATTTTACCCACTGTCTTTCTTTCATTCATATGTTATGTAGGCACGTACCATTTATCTTCAGCAATCTCATTCTCTAACCAGGCCTCGGGAGCTAACCAGCGTAACATTGTCCACCACCCCTTTCGTTATTCCGGCACATTGTTGACATCCGTGAGTAACAACAATGTACTAAACTGGAAGGTGGTCTAAGCATGTGTGGAATTCGTGGACAAACAAAGATCAAGATCTAAATGAAGATCTCTTTAGTTAATTTAAAGCACAACAATTTGTTTAGTTTGAATGTCTGTGTTTTGAGGTGTGACTGGAGTACTACAGTAGTATAAGCCTGGAGGAGATTCTTAATGCAATGCCTATGTTTTAGCTGTCTCTCTACTGCCATCTAGTGCTTCTTCTTCTAATTCATTCGCGGACAAACAAAGATCAAGATCCAAATGAAGATTATATATAGAGATAAGAGCAGCTCACTACTCAAAATGGTAAATATATGAGATAGTCAGGATCGAACCAGGGACTCTTGATTACAAGTCAACAATTCTTGCCACTGCGCCACGTAAACTGTTGCATCATCCTTGAACCTTTTGTGAAAGTGTTTAATTGATCAATGGACTTCAGGCTTTACACATTATATAGTTTAAGTCAACATTTTGTCATTTATTACCAAAATATGAAAAACATTTTTGTTTTAACAATGTGTTTACACAGATTATTGTAGAAATGGAACAGACATGAAATGCATGTGTTCCAAATAATGATCTATTATTTCCATTCTAAAACTCCAGCACTGTACTCCCAGATAATCAAGGCTGGAACTGGGAGAACTTTGTGTCTGTTCTGCGGCGGTGGGGGGATGGAATAGTAGGCTGCTTGTCTTGATTGGTACATTTACAAAAGACAAAAGACGCTGACGGAGAGGTGCGAAGGGATTTAAGGTGGGTCGCATTTATGAGTTTTTTTTCGTAGACTTTAGTAATTCTAGTATTAAAACATATTTTTGAAAGATGTGCCAAGTTTGGCCTTTTTGGTGCTATTACAACATTCCACATTGATAAAATTATTCAAAAATATGTTTCCTGCATTAAATGTTTGGTTTTAAAATTGTGCACAGTCTTTTGGTATTCAGTAATAATTGTGCTAGTTAAAGTTTTTGTATTACACACAGTACCATTACAATAGAATTTCTTCTCTTTTATACTTGTTTTATTTAATTAGAAATTATTGCACTTTTCTGATAAATTTTTCGTTAAATAAAAAAAAAAACTCATCATGGGCACCTTTACTTGATAGTACTCAACTTCATCGACTTCAAGTCCACGTTTGACTGTGTCCACTGGCCAGCCTTTTGAAAAACATTTGAGACCAAATGTATCCCTCATATGATCACCCAACTACTTGGCTTGACCAACTCTGTGAAGATTCAAAATGAGATATCTGAGGAATTCTCCATGTGATCGATGCCATTATGAGAAAAGCATTTAAGGGCAGGGGTGGGGTGCAGTACAACAAGTACAACTTTGTGACCGATTTGATGTTTGCAGACGACAGCCCCATATTCACTGATACCGACAAAAAGGCTACTGATATATCCTTCATGACATCACCCATAACGACCAGTCGTATGGCCTAAACATCAAAACACAGAAGACCAAAGCTTTGACAACAGATGGATTGCATGCCAACATTCACCTCAATGGGGCCCAGATTGAACAAGTTAAAAAATTCAAGTATTGGGGTCACTGATCCAAGAGAAGAAAGTGGATCGACCAGGCAACAACAGTGTTCACCTTGCTCTATGGAGGAAGCCCAACATCTCCCTCAAAACTAAAATTTGCCTCTTCTGAACACTAATCCTGCTGATATTCCTCTATGGATCCAAAAGGTGGACCCTGCTCAAATAAGACCTGAACAAGCTTGAGGCCTTCCAAATGCAATACCTACAGCAAATTTCTGACTGTCTCCTTCCATGACCGTCTTCAAAGTGAAATTATACAGATACCTGCAACCACCTACCAACAGTTAAAGAGGCAATACAACTGAAAAAGCTGAGATGGTCCAGCAAGTATGCAGAATGAACACTTGCCAGATACCATACAAGCTACTCTGGCAGAAACACCCTGAGGACTGGAACGCTCAAAAAGCGGCACCTAAAACTATGTGGTCCAAAAAAACTTGAAGAGGATCTGAGAAACCAGTTATTCTCTAATAGTCATTAAATGATTAATTTCATGACTATAACTAGTTGGTGCAAGTGTTCAAGCTGCTCAGTAGATACACTGAAATATTTTTAGGAACAACATTTTCCCATTCAAATGTAGAATTATGCGGAATTGAGTAACAACTGACTTGTCCTAATTGTTTTACTCTGTCATCCGCATACAAAAAACCTGCAGTCCACAATTTAAGCAATGAAAAATTATTCTCTGCGCTTTAACTATTCTTGTTCCACTGATTATCAAATTCATTCACAGCTACTTTAATTTGAGAGATATATAGGAAAAAATGCATATTAACTTCTGAGTTGCTATCTAGAACCAGATTTTGTTCCATAAACAAAATTATTCATTTAAAATAGTAGGCCCCTGCTCTATTCAGTTCTGCAGAAAGACACTCAATCATTTGATTATGCACACTGTGTTCAACAATAAAGCTTCCAACAACATGTCCTCTTTCACTAATCATGTATCTTGCCACCAGCACATTCTCAGAACTCATGTCTACTCGAGCCCTTAAAGGTAACCTGAAATTCTTCATGCCATTTGAAAAATGTAAATGGTGTTGATGCAGAATTGTTGTTTGAAGCCTCTATGTACATCTTGTGAAAGCTATGCATATCCAGTGTTCTCCCCAGAAAATTTTTCCAGCCAGGTGGCAAGAAAAAGTAGCCGGGTGGGGTGGGACGGGGAAATTTGATGGTGTGGAAAATTAAATGTACACTAGTTAATTATTATTACTTATTTTCCAAAGCTCAATATGACTTCCTTTTTTACAGTTTGACGCTTGTGAAAGAATATTTTTATTAAATTTAAGAAGTATCCAATTCAGGATTCTGCAAACCTATCAAAAATTTTAAATAACAATTGTTGAAACAATGAAAAAAAGTATAGGAAACCTAATGAAGAAAAATGTAAAAATATCCTTCAAAGCCAATTTGCATATGCAGAAGGTGTCTTCAGTTAAATATTTATTCTTCTTTTCTTCCTAGAGGCCTAGTTGTCTGAAGCTTTCCCATAATAAAAGTTCACAGGAATCTGGGCCCTCCAAGGAGATCACTTGTACACTGTCGTAGTGACTGTACTGCAGAGTCATCAGACAGCGATCTAGTGTCACTGGCCATTTTCAGCTTAATCTGGGGAATGTTCAGAATATTTTGAATTTCCGTTAAATCAGCCACCCTAACTGAAGAATTTTGGAAGAAATAGAATAGCTGCCTTAAGATGTTCAGTTTTGTTAAATAAGGTACAGCAGCTGCTGCTTGGGCACTTGCAAGGGCCAATCGGTGGTTTTATACAGTGGCAGTTGACCAAGAGTCCATATGTTTTATCTCTAAGCAGTTTTGCCACACCTTTCTGTTTCCCAATCACAACAGCCGCTCAATCTGACCCTAGTCCAACCAGATTAGCAGTTTTAAAGCCTAGAGTGTCCATAGTCTCACTTAGTGTGTTGGTTATAGTCTCTGCTTTGCCGTCAATCATATTGCGGGTTGATAGAAAACTAACTCTGACCTTTTTAGTGACCTGGCAAATATATTTAATGTAAATAACTAATTGTTTTACATCTGAGATATCTGTGGTTTCATCACACAGAATACTGAAAAACTTTTCTGTGTGTATATTTTTCAGTATGTTAGATTTTATTTCTGATGTTAAGACATCTAGCAGCTCTTGCATTATTCTTTCAGAGGTGTAATGTGCATTTTTACCAACATTCAGATGTTGTAAAAAGGAACAACCTATTTCATAACAGTGTTCCAACAGCTTTTCAAACAATGTTGTATGTGGCAACTCATTTTTTGCCAAACAGTGCATGGAACTTAAAGCTCCCACAAAGGCATCTCTCTGTAAGTTACACAGATACAGATCTTTCAATTTGACCAATTCCAGTTTGCTCTAGTACACGCTTTCCTAAAAGGTCAGCAGAAGACTCAATGTGTGTTTTACTTTTTTCATGGTCCACCAAGCTTTCTTTTCAAATTCTTATGTATGGCACGTTTACCCAAAGTAACTCCCTTCTTGGGGGTGTTTGAGATTTATCATTTGGCAGAGTTTGTGCTGAAGAGACTTCCCCTGATGGACCAGCCTCTGCATTGTCTTTGTCTGAAATTGCCACATGAGGAGTTGAAATAACTGAGCAGTGTTGTTTTCTGAACACTTCTTTTGCTCTTGTTGGTAAAACATTCGAAAAAAAATTTAAAGTACCTATGAATAAGACTTTTGAGTTGGAAAGGGAGAGCCTGTTGGATATTCAATTCACACTTGCACTACGGCAGGTAAGCATTCTCAACATTTTCACTTTAATCTCGACACTTATGTCGAGAATAAAGTTGACATTTCCAATTTAATCTCAAAGCTTATGTCAAGAACAAAGTCGACATTTCCACTTTATTCTTGACATTTCTACTTTATTCTCACAGTTTATCTCGAGATTAAATTCGACATGTTGACTTTATTCTCGTAGTTTGTCATTAAAGTAGAACATCGAAAAACTAAACTTCATCTTAAATTAATGTTTAATTTACTAGATTTTTCTCAAACCCCTGTCATAAGTTATGTAGCAACATCTCGACTTTATTTTCGACATATAGTTTTTTTTCTTCACCATGGCCCTAATACGCTTTTGTACAAAACCCTCAGCAATTCAGTGACAAAACTATTGCTCAGGACACAGTGTGTGCTGCAAGGGTTTCTGCACACTTTTTGCAATATGGATGCAGGTCCAAATATGAGCAAATATAAGAATGGCAGATGGGGTCACTTAAAACACAAACCACACCTAATGCTTAAACAACTAACTGTATGTGTATATATTGGTTTGCTATGTACTTTACAAGAAGAGAGCTGCTGTACGATCAGCCGCACTATACAGACTGCGCTGCCACTGAGAACAGATATATCATATGATATCTGACAGGTTGGTTTCACTAGACTTTTATTTATTTTATCAGACCTCCTCTTGCCCGCCCACCTCCACATTCTTTTTGCTTGTGAACTGCTGCTCCACTCCCGCTATTAGCATGTACAGCCCCTTCTCGCCCGCCCACCTCTCCATATTCCCTGTAACTGTATTAAGCTGCTACACCCCCGCTATTACCTTGTACAGCCCACTCTCGAAACCCCACCTCCCTATACTCTTTGCTTGTGAATTCAGCTTCGCCTTGACACCCGCTATTAGCTTTAGCAGTATTTGCCCATCCGCCCACTTGCCCCTTGCCATCTCTGCAGATCATTAGATCTGCCTGTGCCTGCAGATCTGCGGCTGTCATCTCACAATGTCATGCGAGATGACAGCTGGATGCTCAACTAAATTAGCCGGGCGGAGCGCCCAGCTAAAAGTCGCTAGGGAGAACACTGCATATCCCTACCTATTTAACCATTTTTTGACCCATTCTATTCTTGAACAATCATCCATCCATTTTTCAAACCTGCTTTAACCTCAGTTGCAGGTAAAGCTGGAGCCTATCACATCAAGCATACGACGTGAAGCAGGAACAATCTGTCAACAGGGCAACTGTCCATCACAGGGTGAACACACACACAAACTAAGGCCAATTTAGTTATGGGCAATCCAGCTAACCTGCATGACTGTGGACTGTGGGATGTAAACAGAGTGTCTAAAGGAAACACATATGAATGCAGGGAGAACATGTAATTTTAAGACAATTTTAAATTGACTACATATTAAAATTACTTAAAAGAAATTGCACATGGCTTTTAAAAATATGTTTGTTGAATTATTTCTTCTGTGGTATAAGTGGATGTAAATTTCCACTCTTAAGTATCTAGAGACATAACCACATTTTCAGTATTTTTGAGATTTAATAACAGTAAATAATTATGAGGTGTGTCAACAAATATTTGTTCAAGCACTTGTATATGAATTATATAGTTTTGTTGTGCCAATCACAAAAAAGGATTACAATGCAGAACCTAGAACTGTATTTTTCCCAGTATTCAAATTAAATAAGAGGCAGAAAGTATGAAAAATGGTTTTCTCATAATGCAATTTTTCAGAAGACAAAACACTTAGGAAAGACAATGTGGTCCAGGGACACTATATAATCTCCTTTGAACTTCATATCTTCTCCAAATTATAGTTTCAACAGGATCAATTATATAAAGTATTTCTCTTATTCTCCTTTGTTGCACTAAAATCTTACGGGAATGCAGGCTAACAGAAATGTGTCTTTCACCTATGTAAGGTGTTGAATGCCTAACCTCCTTCTTCAACCTCGTTAGTGTTAGACCCGAGTGTTACTGGGAATGCAAAAACCATCCTAAAAGCGTTAGTCGCGAATGTCACTTGGGCTAGTATACAGATGCGTCTTGCCTAAGTATTAGAACTGAGAAACACTTGGGCTGTAAAAGTGTCAGTGCTGCCATTCCTTGGAGAATTCCTCGGGTACTGTTTAGAACAGTTGCTAAATTAACAAATGGGAATTCAGATCAACAGTGCAAAATACCAACAGATATTAGCAGTACAGACTTTATGAACTTCTTCAATGAGAAAATTAAAAATATAAGATCCCAGATCTCAGCATCACAGTACAAACCAAATACTAGCTTAGCAGACCCTGCTGCACATTGCATTCAGCACTTTAGTAATTTTAATCCTGTAACTGAGCAGGAAGTCTTAACTTTAATTACTAAAATGAAGCCCACTACTTGTTCCCTAGATCCAGTGCCAACAAAACTAGTAAAAAGTGCAATGGATGTTCTTGCACCGCCTATTTTAACCATTATCAATAGTTCATTACTGCATGGCACCGTACCTGATGCACTAAAAGTGTCAGTCATTAAACCTTTACTTAAAAAGTCAGACCTAGACCCACACATACTAAATAATTATAGGCCTATTTCAAATTTACCATTTCTCTCTAAAATACTAGAAAAGTAGTCGCCAGTCAGCTTCAGTCACACCTTACGCATTACAATTTATTTGAGAAATTCCAGTCTGGTTTTCGCACTGGTCATAGTACAGAAACTGCACTAACACGGGTTGTAAATGACATTCTGATATCCTCTGATGAAGGAAACTCCACTGTAATTATGTTGTTAGACTTAAGTGCAGCATTTGACACCATTGACCATTCTATTTTACTGCACAGGCTAGAAAACGATGTTGGGCTTACAGGCCCGTGCTCGCTTGGTTTAGTTCTTATTTATCAAATCGATTCCAATATGTACAGAAATGTGCTGACAGTACTCCATCATTATACACAGAAGTTCAATATGTGTCCGCAGGGCTCAGTACTGGGACCTTTACTGTTTTCACTTTACATGCTTCCACTGGGATCTCTCATTAGGAAACATAATGTTAATTTTCACTCGTATGCAGATGACACCCAGTTATACCTTTCATTTAAATCAAATGAAGTTTCTCCGATGTTGTCTTTAATTAGTTGTGTTAGTGAATTAAAGGAATGGATGAATGAGAACTACTTGTCTTTAAATACAGATAAAACAGAGATGTTAATTGTTGGAGGGAATGACGCTGATCACAGCAATATTTTGTCATCATTTAACTCAGTTGGAATCCCAATTAATTTTACTGAATCAGCCCGCAATCTAGGAGTTATCTTTGACTCTAGCATGTCATTTAAAGCACATATTACAAAGTTGTCCAAAACATGTTTCTTCCATCTTAAAAATGTTAGGAAATTAAGGCACTTTCTAAATAAACAGGATTGGAGAAATTAATTCATGCATTTATCTCTAGTAGGATTGACTACTGCAATGCGGTGTTCACTGGCTGTTCAAACTGTTCTTTATACAGCCTCCAGTTAATCCAAAATGCGCTGCAAGAATTATTACAAGAACAAGAAAATATGAACACATAACTCCAGTTCTTAAATCCTTACACTGGCTCCCAGTTAAGTTTAGGGCAGATTTCAAAATCCTCCTTTTAACATATAAAGCATTAAATGGCCAAGGTCCGCTTACTTGTCTGAACTTATCATGACTTACAAACCTGAGCACATTAAGATCTCAAGATGCCGGTCTGCTTAGGATTCCAAGGATTAATAAAATAACAGTGGGAGGTCGAGCTTTTAGTTACAGGGCCCCTAAACTGTGGAATGGTCTTCCTGCTTCTATAAGAGATGCCCCTTGGTCTCAGCCTTTAAATCCCGGCTGAAGACTCACTACTTCAGTTTAGCATATCCTGACTAGAGCTGCTGATTATCTGTACAGACTGCATCTCTGTTGTTAGTCATTAGCACTAAAACATAAGTAACATGATTGTTATAATTTGAATACTAACCCTCACCTATTCTGTTTCTTTCTCGGGTACTCAAATGTGGCAATTGGTGCCACGCCCACCTGCCAAGTTGTTTGCCTGCCTGTGGTAAAGTCATCCCTGATGGAGGATCACAGGAATCATGGGAAAAAGGGGTCCTTTCATTGGATTGGCTGGCGAGCAACGTTTCAGCCGTGGAATGGCCAAATGGGGAGGCAGCTTGATGGATGAGGTCTCCAGGACTCTAAAAATATCCAAATCTTATTATGTGATATCATCTACTGTTAAATTCTGCTCCGTACTTCTAAAATCTTTATTATTATGCTGTATTAAGGATTTGTTCTGTTCTGTGTATTGTATTGTATTGACCCCCTTCTTTTGACACCCACTGCATGCCCAACCTACCTGGAAAGGGGTCTCTCTTTGAACTGCCTTTCCCAAGGTTTCTTCCATTTTCCCTACAAGGTTTTTTGGGAGTTTTTCCTTGTCTTCTCAGAGAGTCAAGGCTGAGGGGCTGTCAAGCGGCACTTCCTGTGTGATTTTGGGCTATACAAAAATAAACTGTATTGTAAATTATGTCTAGGTGTAGGTTTTCACTAGTTATTAAATATCTGCACTTTACCAATAATGAAGACTTTGATAAAAATACCCATCCAGCACTTAAAATGAAGAAAATCTAGGAGATATACCAGGCGATTGTAGTAAAATTTCAGAGTGTTTACATTCCGGACCGTAATGTCAGCATCGATGAAAGTCTGATGGCTTATAAGGATAGACTGTCATAGAAACAGTACATCGTGTGAAAAAGAGCAAGACTGGTATAAAGCTTTACAAGCTTTGTGAATCTAAAATGGGATACATTTGGAATTCGGTTCTGTACACAGGGAAAGGGACAATGTTTGATCCGAAATACAATCAGTACGAAATTGATACAGCATTAGTGCTGACTTTGATATATGCTCTGCTGGATCAAGGTTACTGTTTAGTCATTGACAATTTTTATACTTCGCCAGAGCTTGAAATCTTGCCGCAAAGACTGATGGAACAGTGCATCCCAACCATCGTGGCATGCCTGAAGACTTTGGCAGAGCTAAATTACAGCGAGGTGTGCTAATAGCTTGGCAAAAGAGTAAAGTGCTTGTGCTGAAATGGAATGACAAGAAAGATGATTGCCTTCTTAGCACTGTACATAATGCAGCTACAGTCACTGTACAGGCAAAAGGGAACAAGCAGGTTACGAAGTCTTGTGCTGTGGTCGACTACAATAGCATGATGGGCGGTGTAAATCGTGTAGATCAAGAATTGGCTTTCTATCCTGTTATGCAGCGGCAACAAAAGAAATGCTACAAAAAATAGTTTGCCATCTGGTGGAACAGTACATTTACAATGCATTCATATTATATAAACAAATAGCTGGCAAAACTGTATGTCATGCAAACTTTGCATGCCAGCCTGCAGAACAAATCATTGCCGCACATCCACCATCCACATTACCACTGAAGAGACTCAGTAGATTCAGCACATGGTGGATCAATCCAGAGCATCTTATTGGTAGATATTTTATTGAGTATATACCTCCAACAGAAAAAAACAAAACAGAGTCCAACTAGTACCTGTGGAGTGTGCTGTTCAAAAACTGATAAATCTGGAATGAAAATCCAAAAAGAAACACAGCATTACTGTGACATTCGATTGTGTCTTTCGTCATGCTTTAAGATTTACCACACAAAGGCCTCATTTTGAGATTATACAGTATAATGTTTTGGCATCATTAGTAGTATTATTGCTGTTATTTTGTTATTGTTCATTTCATATTATTATTTTTATTCATCATTACTATTATTTGTTTCATTATTATACTTTTGAGATTTAATAAAAATGTAATTTTTCATGCCAAAAATGTTTTTCTGGAATGAAATGCAATGCTAAGGATGTTAAAGTATCAGATTCAAAATCAGAGATACTGCTGAACCTTTGTCGATGATGATATAATGTCCTTGTGCCAATACAAAGGAGTCTTACAATAGAAATCCAAGAAAATCCTAAATCAAATATGTTTTCCAAAAGATTACTGATTATCTGATACCTGCACACATAAATATACAAATAGATGGACTGATAGATACACTTAAAATGCTAAATTCGTTTGATGCATTTCCTTCTTAGAATTTTAACAACCGTTCTTTTACACATGAGCATTGACGTATATACTGTACCATTTTACACATTTTGCCTGGATAGTATGATGCAACTTTATGTGTCTCACTGTTAAAGTAGGAGGAAAAATAAATAAACCTCCAAGTAGAAACATCAAATGTCAATGGATTTTTGTATCATATGCTACTGAGCATATTAACATGCCACTATTGACAAACGATTGTGTCATACTTTTGCAACTGTATGTCAAAATGTTTGTGGGATCTGAAGTACTCTGATAAGATTAAAATGAATGGATTTTGAACATCCATACACCATATATTTTAAATAGAGAAAATTTGTAAAAGGTGTGATTGTGTGGCTCAGCTCCACACTTCCAGGTCCTTTCAGTGGGCCTTTTGAACCCACCACAGCCTGTAATTTACCTGAGGGATGAATGTCTCTTATCTTTATCCTGACAAATCTTGCAGGAGGAGAAGATGATAAGGCACGGACAATCTTCTTAAATGGTAGGTCTGGGTTCCTGCTACTCCATGGCTCAACAGAAGGACTCTCAATGCAGACCCATGCTCGGGTCCTTACTGGCCATGGCTACAGCAAAGCTCCCAATCCAAACCTCCTACTTCCACTGCCTTCCCGGAATTCCGCAGAGAATTGCTTGCACCCATTATCACTCCAGCAATATAAAACACTCAGCCGGAGTGATCCACTTCAGTAGCCCCTGAACGTTGGCCTTATCCTCCCCTGAGAGGCTCGTCTCACAGCTGCCTGCCTCCTCTTTCGCTCACTCTTTGTTCCTTGCTCCTGTGCAAGCTCTCTCACCAGTATACCTGCCTGACTCTTTCCTTCCTTTAACCTCCACTCTCTCGAGATTCTCCTTTCCTTTCATTTCTTCCCCTTTCTGCCTAGCTGGCACCCTTTTTATGTTCCTCTGCATGCACAGCTCCTCGATTGCAAACTGAGGAAAGCCAATGAAGCAATCAAGACAGAACACATTCTCATGTGCAGGTGTGCTCTATCTCAATCACCCCACTAACTTCCTGCAACCACGCCAGCATGCACACCCACAAAGAAGGAGCGAAGGAGCCAACCATTTAATTTTGTAAAAAAGGGATACTGATTGTTAAGCCATGGACCCGCTGTACCAGATACCTCCCCCCCTTTAAGCCTACGAAAAAAGTCATAATGTCGGGTAATCTTAAATTCCTTCGCACTTCTACATCAGTGTCTTTGTTTTTCAAATGTGTCAAAAACCACAAGCAGCCTGCTATCCCATCCCCCACCGACACAGCTGAAGTTCTCCCAGCTCAAGTCTGTTTATCTGGGTGAAAGGTGCCTCGAATTGTATAGGGTAAATATTGTTATTTGGAATACATACATTTCATGTGTTTTCTGTGTCTACAGCGATCTGGAAAAATGAAAGATGACGGGAAATATGAGGCAAGAAACGTTGAACATATAACTAAATCAGAAACTTTATTCAAGTATAATTGATAAAATGTTGACATGTAATGTGTGAAGACTGAAGTTCAAATATCAAATACTTTCACAACAGGTATAACAAACAGGTATGCTTCTAAATCAGGAGGTTGCAGGTTCGATCCTGGGACTTTCCCGCATTTTCCATTTTGAGTACTGAGCTGTTATAATTACTATTATATAATAAAAACATACATTTGATTTGAATCTGTAACATCCATTGTAATTTTTTGCTACATGTAAAAGTTAGCATTTTTTTAATCAGTTTTATTTTCTCATTCACGTTCACATGGTACAACAAACTTGCCTCTCCCTCTCTGAATTGATGCCATTTATCTCCATTCTTTTCACAAGAGCAGTGATGAACACATTTGGTGTTAAGGTTGATGCCTGGTCAGAACTATTTGTTGTACCACCAATCAAAGATATGGTGACTGGTATCAGACTATCATGCAGCTTTTGTGCTTTGACAACACATACACCTATGCAGAACATGTGAAAAATGGCAGATTTGCATTTGCAATGCTACTCCTTATTTAGGAGAAGATCCCAGTCATCTCACAGGAGAAGGACTTTCAGAGACTGTGGTCATAAAGCCGTTTCTGAACAAAGGCAGATCTGTAACAACAGACAACTTTTTCACGTCACTTTCGCTGGCTAATAAACTG
The DNA here is from genome assembly GCF_016835505.1 of Polypterus senegalus. Taxonomy (NCBI): domain Eukaryota; kingdom Metazoa; phylum Chordata; class Cladistia; order Polypteriformes; family Polypteridae; genus Polypterus; species Polypterus senegalus. Next base: position 110,822,366 of record NC_053160.1, on the reverse strand, counting down.
CTACAATGCAACACAACTCTGCTTGGTAACATAAAGTGGGACGGTAACTTCCACCTGCTGTAAAAGTCACTTCAGTATGCATGCAGTTCTCCATGCTACTATTTAGATCTAGAAGTGCCATGCTGACATTGTATGCACTCAAAAAGAAGAAGTCAGTCTGCATTCCCAGTACCATGTACCATAACGTGGAGATTGGACAAGATCGAACAAAAATCAATTTTCAAATGACAAATCATGTTCAAATGACAAAAGCGTTCTCAAATAATTACATTTTCATGCATGGATGTGTGTATGTGCATGAGAGGGGCAGAGACAGTTCTGATATCATTCAAGTGGTTACTTGAATACAAAATAAACACTTTTGCAAAGGTATAATGAAACAAGTGTGCTTTTATTCAATAATAAAATGGAATAAAAAACAATCAAGTAACAAGAAACCAAGAAAACATGATTCACCAGCGTCTGCTTATATCCCTTCATCTTTTAAAGGTAGCAAAAATTTACGCCAGCTGTTACAGACTCAAAGCAAATGTATGTTTTTATTATATAACAGTAATAATAACAGCAGCTCACTACTTATCATGGTAAGACCCAGGATCAAACCCGCAATCTCTTGATTTAGAAGCATCTGTTCTTACCTCTACACCAACCATGCAATTGATATTTGGGCTTTGGTTTTTACATATTGACAACAACATTAAAATTGAATAATTTCTTTATTTCAGTTATATCTATACTAATAAAAGGCAAAGCCCTCACTCACTCACTCACTCACTCACTCACTCACTCACTCACTCAGTCATTCTCCAACTTCCCATGTAGGTAGAAGGCTGAAATTTGGCAGGCTCATTCCTTACAGCTTACTTACAAAAGTAGGGCAGGTTTCATTTCGAAATTCTACACGTAATGGTCATAACTGGAACCTATTTTTTCATCCATATACTATAACTAGCAAAATACCTGCGCTTTGCAGCACAGAAGTAGTGTGTTAAAGAAGTAATGAAAAAGAAAAGGAAACATTTTGAAAATAACGTAACATGATTTCTTTACTCTTATGTAATTTTATATAAAAAATAAACTTAAATTTTAAATATCCCAAAAGATTTTGCTCTCCATAAAAATATATCCTGTCAAAATTATACAAATTCAAATATGAACATGGTGCACAACAAAACCTGGAAATATAAATAAAATTTGTTCTTTTCAGCAATAACAAATCAAATCATTCAGTTGTCTTTGCTCTTATGTCTTTTTATCAGAGCTGGACGCCTGGCATCTTTTTTTGGCAACAAGTTTGTTTATGTTTGGTGTGAGGTTCTGTGTTGTGGAGATTCTCAGGATGGACTGCAGGTGCTCATCAGTGAGGCGACTCCTGTGTGCTGTTTTGTTAGTCTTCATGACTGAGAAGAGCTTCTCACACAGATATGTGCTACCAAACATGCACAAGGTTCGAGCCGCATGTAGACGGAGCTGGAGCATTTCTGCGGGAATGGAGTGAATAAACTGTGTGGGCCGTGCAGTATCGTACTTTGCCTTCAGTGTGCCATTACACTGCAACTCAATCACCTCCATCTGAATCTGCACAGGTGCAGTTTCCACATCGATGGCAAATGGGTTGCGAAACAACTCAAAATTCTTTTTTTGTTCTTAAAAGCCACCAAAGCGCCGTGTGAACTCATTGCGCAGTGCGCTCAGTTTATCAGCAAAGTGCGTATTTGGGAACACCGTAGTGCCAAGTTGGTTCAACATTACTTGGCAACAGGGAAAGTGGGGCAAGTTGCACTGGTAGATTTGTGTCTCCCATAAAAGTAGCTTCACTTGAAATCACTTTGTGATTTTGCACGGGTAAAAACGTCTGATGAAGTGTCAGATTCTTCTTTAACTCTTCTGCTTTCTGTATCTTGTGCATTGCATTCAGGTCTTTCAGGTTATCTTGATGTTTTGTCTCATAGTGCCGTCTTACATTAAATTCTGTAATTACAGCCACATTAGCTCCACAAATGAGACACATGGATTTACCGGCAATGTCAGTAAACATATACTCAGCCTCCCATCAGATTTTAAAGGCTCTATGTTCAGAATCACCTTTTCTCTTCGGCATCGTGTGGGCTAGCTTTGCAATAACTTGCAGCATCATAAGCTAGACTTGATTAACGTGGTAAGTGTTCAGCAAGGCAGCTGAAGCGCTGCATTATGGGATCTGTAGTTTATTGTGTTACCAGCGCTTCATATCCCGGGCCATTAATAACAATAATATATAAAATGATCTCGGGCGGATATAATTATACGGGGCGGATGTGGCCTGCGGGCCTTGAGTTTGACACATATGGACTAAATAGAACTTGAAAAGATATATTTTTTTAAATGTGATCGCGCAATTCAGATCGAGTTGACGCGCACTACAGTACATCAAGCCCACGTGCTATTGTGGTTTTGCCTGCGTGCCTCAATAAGTTACCCTCCCCTCCTTCTTACTTTTTTACCGTTCATCTAATGAATACACTGAGTATGGCTTTACTAAAACAATCATTGATCGCGAATAAAGTATCCATTATTCATAAAGCTTCAATTGGTGATCTGTCTTTCTGCGTTAACCGCATATTTTTTCATACGTCTCAAACCAAGGGGATTCAAGGCTAAAATGAATCGGGAAGCACGCGTACATACTCAGTGCATCCCCTCTCGGGACTCGAGCCTCAGACGCAGGCACTAGAGGTGAAGCCTCTACTATTGCGCCACGGCGTGTGGTTTGTCTATTTGAGTGTAGCAGTGTAATTCGGTTTTTGTTCAGCACTCTTTGGAACTGTTTCTTTTTGTCTGCGCACTACGTCAGTTCACGTGAGCCATTGAATCTGGTTTTATATGTCTTCTTAATTATATAATGTATGTTTTCTTCAGTGGTTTATGGAGCTCTTCCCGATTTTCTACGTACTGCGTGAATACGTGGGAGGCATGATGATGTCACACGAAACTCCGCCCCCCACAGCTTTCGAGCTCAACTCCATTACATTATATGCAGAAAAAAAGCTTCCAGTTATGACCATTACGCGTAGAATTTCGAAATGAAACCTGCCCAACTTTTATATGGAAGCTGTAAGGAATGAGCCTGCCAAATTTCAGCCTTCTACCTACACGGGAAGTTGGAGAATTAGTGATGAGTCAGTGAGTCAGTGAGTCAGTGAGTCAGTCAGTCAGTCAGTAAGTCAGTGAATGAGTCAGTCAGTCAGTCAGTCAGTCAGTCAGTGAGGGCTTTGCCTTTTATTATTATAGATACACGTCTGCTCGATGGCCGTAATTTAGTGCCTGCCCATATAAGACCGTCCGCCAGCGGCAATCCAATACAAAACACTGCCGCTAAATATTCAAGGGTGAAGGACTGTGCTTATGCAGACGAAGATGAGATGGTCAGGGTGGTGTTTGGCACAAACTGCGAGAGAAACATTTACCGTAGATCCCGGAATATAAGCCGACTCGGTATATTAGCCGACCCCCTTCTCTACCTACTAAATTACATGTATTTGCCGATGACTGGTATTTAAGCCGACCCCCTTCACCAAGCAAAATTTTCTACATTTCCTTAAAAGTGTCTCTTCAGGTATATTTATCATGTTTATCGGCGAGAATTTGAGACTGCCAGCATTTTTGATGGAAACCAGGAAATAATTGTGGAGAAGTTTTGTTAAATGAAATCTTTGTGTTGAAACTATATACGCAAATACGGTACATCGGCGGGTGGATTTCTGGAGACTCGTTATAAATTTGATTAACTTAAATACGCAACACAGTGGACCCTTGACTTAAGAACTTAATTCGTTTGCAAAGGCTAACCCATAATGCATTCCGATCCTCCCACTGCAACACTTACTTAACCTTTTCATAATAAAAAAGGGTTGTATAATGTGCATAATTTACCAAAACACCAATAATTTTTCTAATGTACTAACCAAAAGTGCCTAGCCTACCAGAAGTAGGGACATTAGGGACTTTAAAAACTCGACTTGATGTTTTCTTGGAGGAAACAAGTGGATAGGACTGGCGAGCTTTGTTGGGCTGAATGGCCTGTTCTCATCTAGAGTGTTCTAGTGTTCTAATGTTCTAAAAAACAGATTAAGCTAGGAGCATGGTGGCGCATGTAAGAGCGAAGGGAGGGTGACTTATTGAGGCACGCAGGCAAAACCACAATAGCACGCGAGCTCGATGTACTGCGCGACAACTCGATCTGAATTGCGCGATCACATTCGAAAAAATGCATCTTTTCAAGTTCTATTTAGTCGACACGAATATCTTTGGTTGGAATGTAAGGCAAATTTACTCTTTACATTTCTATGGTGAAGAAAAATGTATGCAATGATGCCTACATTTAACTTACATTTCTACCAAAGACATTTCTGTCGACTAAATAAAAATTCCTTCTATTTAAAATTTAAATAGAACTTGAACAGATACGATAGTTCATAATATCCACGCAGACTTGCACGTAATAGCGGGAGTCATCCGTTTTAACAAGCAGCGTATTGCACTGATACGAAATAGCCTGCCCATCTTCCTTGATGGATTCTGGCACCCCCTGCAACAGTTGCTGGCACCCCAAAGAGTGTATATATATATATATATATACGGTGGGATACAAAAGTTTGGGCAACCTTGTTAATAGTCATTATTTTCCTGTATAAATCGTTGGTTGTTACGATAAAAAATATCAGTTAAATATATAATATAGGAGACACACACAGTGATATTTGAAATGAAGTTTATTGGATTTACAGAAAGTGTGCAATAATTGTTCAAACAAAATCAGGCAGGTGCATAAATTTGGGCACCGTTGTCATTTTATTAATTCCAAAACTTTTAGAACTAATTATTGGAACTCAAATTGGCTTGGTAAGCTCAGTAACCCTTGACCTACATACACAGGTGAATCCTATAATGAGAAAGAGTATTTAAGGGGGTCAATTGTAAGTTTCCCTCCTTTAATTTTCTCTGAAGAGTAGCAAGATGGGGGTCACAAAACAACTCTCAAATGACCTGAAGACAAAGATTGTTCACCATAATGGTTTAGGGGAAGGATACAGAAAGCTGTCCCAGAGATTTAAGCTGTCTGTTTCCACAGTTTGGAACATATTGAGGAAATGGAAGACCACAGGCTCAGTTCAAGTTAAGGCTCGAAGTGGCAGACCAAGAAAGATTTCGGATAGACAGAAGCGACGAATGGTGAGAACGGTCAGAGTCAACCCACAGACCAGCACCAAAGACCTACAACATCATCTTGCAGCAGATGGAGTCACTGTGCATCTTTCAACCACTCGGCGCACTTTACACAAGGAGATGCTGCATGCGAGAGTGATGCAGAGGAAGCCTTTTCTCCACCCACAGCACAAACAGAGCCGCTTGAGGTATGCTCAAGCACATTTGGACAAGCCAGCTTCATTTTGGAATAGGGTGCTGTGGACTGACGAAACTAAAATTGAGTTATTTGGGCATAACAAGGGGCGTTATGCATGGAGGAATAAGAACACAGCATTTCAAGAAAAACACCTGCTACCTACAGTAAAATATGGTGGTGGTTCCATCATGCTGTGGGGCTGTGTGGCCAGTGCAGGGACTGGGAATCTTGTCAAAGTTGAGGGACGCATGGATTCCACTCAGTATCAACAGATTCTGGAGACCAATGTCCAGGAATCAGTGACAAAGCTGAAGCTGCGTCGGGCTGGATCTTTCAACAAGACAACGACCCGAAACACTGCTCAAAATCCACTAAGGCATTCATGCAGAGGAACAAGTACAACGTTCTGGAATGGCCATCTCAGTCCCCAGACCTGAATATAATTGAAAATCTGTGGTGTGAGTTAAAGAGAGCTGTCCATGCTCAGAAGCCATCAAACCTGAATGAACTAGAGATGTTTTGTAAAGAGGAATGGTCCAAAATACCTTTAACCACAATCCAGACTCTCATTGTAACCTACAGGAAGCGTTTAGAGGCTGTAATTTCTGCAAAAGGCGGATCTACTAAATATTGATTTCATTTCTTTTTTGTGGTGCCCAAATTTATGCACCTGCCTGATTTTGTTTGAACAATTATTGCACACTTTCTGTAAATCCAATAAACTTCATTTCACTTCACAAATATCACTGTGTGTGTCTACTATATGATATATTTAACTGACATTTTTTATCGTAACAACCAATGATTTATACAGGAAAATAATGACTATTAACAAGGTTGCCCAAACTTTTGCATCCCACTGTGTATATATATATATATATAGAGTACAGGCCAAAAGTTTGGACACACCTTCTCATTCAATGCGTTTTCTTTATTTTCATGACCATTTACATTGGTAGATTCTCACTTAAGGCATCAAAACTATGAATGAACACATGTGGAGTTATGTACTTAACAAAAAAAGATGAAATAACTGAAAACATGTTTTATATTCTAGTTTCTTCAAAATAGCCACCCTTTGCTCTGATTACTGCTTTGCACACTCTTGGCAATGGTTTTATTTCAGGTGACTACCTGTTGAAGCTAATCGAGAGAATGCCAAGAGTGCAGTGCAAAATTGATGGCCCAGGTCTGTGGTGTAGCCCTACCACTACAAAGGACAAAACAATGAATAAATAAATGTCCCTTTAAAAGTAGTAGTGCTCTGGCTTGGCTTCATGGGTTCTTTTAAAAGTCTAACTCATTTACTAATTCCTTCCAGTTATCGTTTTCCGCTGCCTTGGCTCACTGCACCACTGCCACCAAATGAGACAGTACGGCATATTCTGCTATGATACCAACATTCAATATCACCATTCTTTGCTGTAAAAAGAAAATCTCTGTAAAGATATTGGATTTTAACAAACTAAAGGCATATTATTTATAAGATAAACACCAGCAGTGAGTCACCTATAAAATCCCAGTGTTTTGGTCAAACTCAAAAATCTCAAAGAAAGAAAATACATAATGAGGTGCTAAATTTAGACAGTGAAGAAAAAGGGGACAACAAAATCAACTTACACAGTAATAACAACTCCACCCAGTAGCAGTATGTGCAGTTTCAGTCAGATGCTGAAGGTTCTTTTTGTGCAGGTAACCCATTTCTCTCAGACAGCCATCATGAAACACACGTGTGCAGATACGACATGGGTAGAGATCTTCAGCAGTCCACACTTCACAGATTTCACACATCTCGTCATTAACAAGCTATGGGTAAACAAAGACATGAATATAAGGCAGCAAAGACAAATTATTTAACACTTATGTTGCACATTTGTTATATATAGAAGAAACTACTGCAGTAAATAGTATCATGTCTTACTTTTCCATAACATCTATGATGCTCATTCTTTTACATTCTTATTTCACTGATTCGGTTAAAGAGTGCACTTTTTAAAACACTGAAAAGATAGTGTTTTTAGTTGATGTAAACTCTGTGGACACAAATCCACAATTCTGTCATACACTAAAGTTTTGATTTATTTTTGCAACCTACCCATTACATTTTGTTATATTGTGTAGGATGTCTGTATATCAACTGTTTTAGGGGGTTTACTTTTCTGTTTTTTAACAATCAGCATGAATAATTATGTATTCAGTTTCATCCTGGATGCAATAATTTTTTAATGATTTTTCTACATCCATCTTTTTTCAGAACATATCGCCTATTACAGTTTCATGGCATGATGGAGCACATTCCAAAACTATTTTGCAAAGACAGGAATCAATAATGGAAGAGGTACCGGTCTGTTTAAGGAGACATTCAGTTTACTCTCACCAATTTTCCTAATATGCATGTTTTGGGGAATAGGATGATAAGTTTGTCTGAAACCCATACAAACATGAAAAGAATATATATGTAATATCAACCCACTAAATAAGCAAATCAGGATTCAAACTAAATTTGACGAAGTTGTGAAACCATAATACAAACCGCTATACCACTGTGCAGCTTACAGCATTTTTTTATTTTATATTAAATTAGCAGTACATCAAGTAACTTTTCCATCCAAATCTAATTTTATAAACAAAAGCCAATGCCTGCTTATTATTATAATAGTATGTGTTTTATAGCTTGTTAGTGCTATCATTTTGCAACATCAGTCCATTTTTATATTGCAGATATTCTTTTCAGAGAATATCATTAACTCATCTGTGGCCCAGAGCAGATTAGTTTTTTTTTTATTACTTTTTTTATTTTATCTTAAATTAGCAGTACATCAAGTAACTTTTCCATCTATCCATCCATTTTCTAACCCGCTGGATCCAAACACAGGGTCACGGGGGTCTGCTTCAGCCAATCCCAGCCAACACAGGGCACAAGGCAGGAACCAATCCTGGGTAGGGTGCCAACCCACCGCAGGACACACACACAAATACACCCACACACCAAGCACACACTAGGGCCAATTCAGAATCGCCAATCCACCTAACCAGCATGTCTTTGGACTGCTGGAGGAAACTGTCAACATCAACATCAGTCCATTTTTATATTGCAGATATTCTTTCCAGATAATATCATTAACTCATCTGTGGCCCAGAGCAGATTAGTTTTTTTTTTTACTTTTTTCCCCATTTCTATCTAAATATTGTACTTTTACAGAAAATTCATGATGAATAAACACAGGTATAAACTGGAAAAGGTTATTTTGTGAATTTCCCCTTGGGATTAATAAAGTATCTATCTATCTATCTATCTATCTATCTATCTATCTATCTATCTATCTATCTATCTATCTATCTATCTATCTATCTATCTATCTATCTATCTATCTATCTATCTAATACTGAAACTGTACTTATTTCCAAAACACAGTAGGTGTTACAATAAAAGAGCTATAATACAAAAATCAAACACACATAAAAGATATGGGCTGTCACACACATGCGAATAGGGGACATCATCAGGGCTTGCATGTTAATTGTAATTCCACTGCAAGTCAGGAATTGGCACTGTCGTTTACATCTTTTCTCCTTTCTTGCCCTGACAAAACTGAGGATCTATGAAGCTCTTTCTGACAACAAAACCACCACTTCCTCCCAGAGCAACCTAAAATGATGCCACCACCAGAACACAACAGTCATTTTTATATTCATGCCTGAAAAGAATTTACACTGGAGCACTGGCTGCTACTTGAACCATTGCTTTGCTTTCTTGGCCAAAAAAACATACAAAGGTACAAAGAGTTTACCATCCAGTTCTCCAACCTTTATCTTTGTACTTTGTTTTTATTACAGTAGTGTGTTTAGCAGGACTCTTTATTATAACACGTCAGAACCAGTGGACCTCACTGTGGTTGTCGCAGCACTGTCTGAACAACACCAGACTCACTAAGCACAGGTGACCAATCAATGAACTAATTTTGCTTAAGCCAAACGGACAGCAAGTAAAGCTTTGAACTGTGAACTGACTGTCAACGCAGTACGTAGAAAACCAGGAAGCGCTCCAAAAAGCGCTGAAGAAAACATGCATTATATAATTGAGAAGGCAGCGAAACAATAATAAGCGAGCGAGTTACATATACAACCATATTCATGAGTGCTGCTACTTCGGAAACAAAGCATGGTGTAAACCTAAAGTTTAAATTAAGTTCATAGACACGCTGCCGCTGGCATTTGTAATGCTCACGGGTAATGCGGGATACAAGTTTAATGAGAGGACGCAGGATATAAACGAGAGTTTTGATCACTTTGTAACTAAGTTAAAATTGCAGGTAAAGGGCTGTGCTTATGCAAATTCCGAGTGACTGTGTTTGTGGGGGATTGACAGTCAAGGCGGGTGGGGGAGTCACGTCATCATCTCCCCTCCCATTCACCTCATTTCGCTCTGAGCTGAGCTCCGAAGCTAACGCAGTCTTATAGAAGTGACTTTGTGACGCTGCTACCAAATACTCACAGAAAAATCCACAAGTTAATACACACGCTGTCTGTAGAGTTTCTCCAAACTGAATCCTCCAGGCACTACTTACAAAAGGTTACAGTGATAATCGTGTTATGTTATTTTTAAAATGTTTCCTTTTCTTAGCACAAGCACAGCTGAGAAGCTTCGATTCATGTGCTCCATAACGCGTTAAAAAATAATGCATTTAATCACACTTTCAATTCCAAGCAAAGGGGAACTTCTGTCAATGGATGATTTCCTGGTACACCGATTACATTGATCAGCGTTTCCCGATTCATTTTACCCTAGCACTCAATTGGTTTGAGAAGAAGTATGAAAAAATATGAGGTTAACAAAGAAAAACAGATCACCAATTGAATCTTTATGAATAATCAATTTGCCATCAATAATTCTTTATATATTCCAGCGATGACTTTATATATTCAACTTTTGACTTTATATATTCAGAAACAAGTTTAACTTTATATATACCAACATTGACTTTATATATTCAAGTTCTGACTTTATATATTCGGGAATGACTATATATATTCAAGTTTTGACTTTATATATTCGGGAATGACTTTATATATTAAAGTTTTAACTTTATATATTCTGACGCCGACTTTATATATTCAGAAAATCAATGTATTTGCCTGCTTGGTACCAGCGTCAGAATATATAAAGTCAGCGCTGGAATATATAAAGTCAAAAGTTGAATATATAAAGTCATCGCTGGAATATATAAAGTCAAAACCTGAATGTACAAAGTCAGCGTCGGAATTTATAAAGTCATCCCTGATTATATAAAGTCAACATCGGAGTATATAAACTCACTCCTGAATATATAAAGTGAAAGTCAAAATCTATTGATTGAAACGACTCTGAACTGAACTAAGTTAACAAAAACGTATTCAGAAAGATAAATTAAAAAAACACTGTTCGGTTAATGTTTTGAAAATGATGCATGTGCCCTGCCCAGAATTGGTTCCTGCCTTGCGCCCAGTGTTGGCTGGGATTGTCTCCAGCAGACCCCCGTGACCCTGTGGTCGGATTCAAAGTGTTGGGAAATGGATGGGTATTCCAGTGCTGACTTTGTATATTCCAACGCTGACTTTATATATTGAAGTTTTGACTTTATATATTGCAGCGCTTACTTTATAGCCTGTATTCCGATGCTGACTTTATATATTTAAGTTTTTACTTTATATATTCCAGTGCTGACTTTATATATTCAGAAACAAGTATTGACTTTATATATACCAACGCTGACTTTATATATTAAAGTTTTGACTTTATTTATTCCGACAGTGACTTTATATAATCAAGTATTGACCTTAAATATTCGCAAATGACTTTATATATACAAGTTTTGATTTTATATAGTGAAATGTACAGTAGTCATCATTGCATAACTTTTTCTTTACCATAGAAATTTAAAGACTAAATTCAACTTCCATTCCTAACAAAGATATTTCTGGCGACTAAATAGCTACTTATATCCAAATTCGAGCTATTGAGCTGTCGCCTGCCTGCTTGAATAAATCACCCTCGCTTCGCTCTTACTTTTTTACCGTTCATTTAATCATGGCTAGTGGCGGAAAAATTATAAAATGGAAGGAGGAATACACTGAGTATGGCTTTAGCAAAACAATTATTGATGGCGAATAGATTATTCATAAAGCTTCAATTGGTGATCTGTTTTTCTGAGTTAACCTCATATTTTTTCATACTTCTTCTCAAACCAAGGGGGTGCGAGGCTAAAATGAATCTGGAAGCGCTGATCAATGTAATCGGTGTACCAGGAAATCATGCATTGACAGAGTAAGTAGTGTAAGTAGTGCCTGGAGGATTCAGTGTGGAGAAACTCTAGACACAGCGTGTGTATTAACTTGTGGATTTTTCTGTGAGTATTTGGTGTCAGCATCACAAAGTCGTAACACTGCGCTACCTGCGGAGCTCAGCTCAGAGCGAAATGAGATGAATGGGAGGGGAGATGATGAATCCCCCACCTGCCTTAACTGTCAATCCCCCACAAACACAGTCTCTCGGAATTTGCATAAGCACAGCCCCTCACCTGCAATTTTAACTTAGTTACAAAGTGATCAAAACTCTCGTTTATATCCTGCGTCCTCTCATTAAACTTGTATCCCGCATTACCCTTGAGCATGACAAACGCCAGCGGCAGCCTGTCTATGAACATAATTTAAAGTTTAGGTTTACACCGTGCTTTGTTTCCGAAGTAGCAGCACTCATGAATATGGTTGTATATGTCACTCGCTCGCTTCTTATTGTTTCGCTGCCTTCTGAATTATATAATGCATGTTTTCTTCAGCGCTTTTTGGAGCTGTTCCTGGTTTTCTACGTACTGCGTTGGCAGTCAGTTAACGTGATTACGTGGGAGGCGTGATGATGTCACACGAAACTCAGCCCCCCACAGCTTTCGAGCTCAACTCCATTACAGTATATGTAGAAAAATAGCTTATAGCTATGACCATTATGCGTAGAATTTCAGAATGAAACCTGCCCAACTTTTGTAAGTAAGCTGTTAGAAATGAGCCTGCCAAATTTCAGCCTTCTACCTTCACGGTAAGTTGTAGAATTAGTGATGAGTCAGTGACTGAGTGAGTGAGTGAGTGAGTCAGTGAGGGCTTTGCCTTTTATTAGTATAGATATATATATAGATAGATATAGATGTGTATATATATATATATATATATATATATATATATATATATATACAGAAGATACTGTATATATATATAGATATGACAACACTCATATCAATGACAAAACAATTACATTAACAATCATGTTACGTTATTATTTAAATTTTTCCTTTTCTTTTTCATAACTTCTTTAACACACTACTTCTCCGCTGCGAAGTGTGGGTATTCTGCTAGTCTCAAATAGATTTCAAGATATCTTGAAATTATATGCTGTACATTTTGAGATATCTGAAATGTAATTCAAGATATCTCGAAATAAGTTCCTGTGCATTCTGAGATATGTCGAATACATTTAGAGATATCTTAAGATAGCTGCCTGTGCATTAAAAGATATCTCTAATACATTTTGAGATATCTCAAAATCACTTCCTGTAAAATTTCCTATTCTTTCAAAGGGACTTCCTGTCTATTTTAAGATATCTGAAAATGTATTCAAGATATCTTAAAATGCACAGGAAGTTATGTTGAGATATCTGGAAATGCATTTTAGATATCTCAAATTAAATTACAGATATCTTAAAATGCACCTATTTTAAGATATCTAAAAAGAATTTTTGGATATCTCAAATAGATTTCAAGATATCGTGAAATGATATGCTATACATTTTGAGATATCTGAAATGCATTTCAAGATATCTTAAATGCAATTCAAGATATCTCGAAATAGGTTCCTGTGCATTTTGAGATATCTCAAATACATTTAGAGATATCTTAACATAACTTCCTGTGCATTAAAAGATATCTCAAATACATTTTGAGATATCTCAAAATCACTTCCTGTAAATTTCCTATTCTTTCAAAGGGACTTCCTGTCTATTTTAAGATATCTCAAAATGCATTTGAGATATCTTGAAATGCACAGGAAGTAATTTAAAGATATTTGAAAATGTATTTGAGATATCTTAATATGCAGAGGAAGTTATGTTGAGATATCTGAAAATGCATTTCAGATATCTCAAAATGAATTTGAGATTTCTTAAAATGACTGGGGAATTATTTTAGGATATCTCGAAATATAATTAAGATATCTTAAAAAGCATTTAAGATAACTTAAAATTCACTGTTGTTTGAGATATCTAAAATACATTTTTAGATATATAAAATTAATTTCACAATATCTTAAAATGTGTCTCTGCTCCATTTCAGATATATTACAATATATTCCTAGATATCTCAAGTTGTATTTCAAGATATCTCAAAAGCATTTTCACATACTGTATCGACAATACAATTTAAAGGTTTCTGAAATACATTTCCAGATATCTCAAAACAGATTCCTGTCCAATTTCAGATATCCAAAATACATTTTCAGATATCTCAAAAGCCATTCCTGCTCATTTAAATATATCTCAAATACATTTTGAGATATCTTATAATAAACTGCGTCCCATTGAAAGAATAGGCATTTTTACAGGAAATAATTTTGAGATATCTCGAAAATCTATTTGGGATATCTGAAATTGGACAGGAATATGTTTTGAGATATCTGGATACCTTAAAATGCGTGATAGGTCAATTTAAGATATCTGAAAATTAATTTGAGGATATGTTGAAGTGCAGGCACGGTTATTTTGAGATATTTGAAAATGTATTTAAGATGTCTTGAAATCCATTTCAGATATATCAAAATGTATTGCAGATATCTTAAAATGTAAAGGAAATTATTTTACGATATCTCAAAGCAAGTTTCAGATATCTGAAAAAGTATAGATATCTGAAATTCATTTTGAGATATCTCTAAATGTTATTTTGGATTGCCATAGGAGATTGTTTTGTGCAATTATTTGATCACACTGCCAGAATATCTTGCTTTGTCTTTTCTCGCGTTATAAGGGACCATCATTGATAACAGGGCTACCTTTCATTACAATGCAGACTAAGTCTGGAAACTGAATAGTTTAGGAATACAAAAGTATAATGATACCTTTTTTGTAACTGGCTCCTCTTAATCAGAGTCTACTCTGAGGCTCTCACAAATTTAGCTTCTTGCCCTATTATGGAGGGCCAACCCCACAATTCTGTGGAGACTTTAATTTCTGCTGCATGTTTTCTTGATCTGATTCTTTTGGTCATTACCCACAGCTCATGACCATAGATGAGGACAAGGAATTAATTAGTTTACTGCAAGCTTTGTCTTTAAGGTCAGCTCCCACTTCAATAAACTGCCATCAATAAAGTTGATAAAGCTCTCACAGGAACAGCTATTGTTCCAATCCATTTGTTAATCTCATAGTCCTTTCCTCCTTCAATCCATCTATCATGAACAAGAGCCAGAGATATCTAAACTCCACCATGGGCAGTTGCCCCCCATTCACCTGGACAGAGCAAAACTCTTAAAAGAGAGAACAATGATCTCAGATTTAGAGGTGCTGATCTTCACCCCAGGCACTTCACACTCAGAAGTGAATCACTGGACATCCTCATATCCTGAACTGCACCTTCATATCCTGTCTATAAAATCCACAAAAAGGAATGGTGCAAAGGCACAACCTTGTAAGAGACCAACACCCACTGTAAACAATCTCCTTAAATACAGCCCTCATTTTGTTTGTATAGGCAACAAATAGCAGGCAAATGAGGCCCTGTTATGTCATATTCCTGCAGCAACTGCCACATCATATGTCATCAGCACAGTAAGGTGTATTTTCCAACAAACTACCCAAATACAGCCCTCATTTTGTTCATATAGACAACAAATAGCAGGAAAAAGAAGCCCTGTTACTCCATATTCCTGCAGCAACTGCCACAGCATATGTCAACAGGACAGTCAAGTGTATTTTTCAAATTCAAAAGACACATACAGACTGGTTTATCATATGCCCATGTACACTTCGGCAACTGTGCAAGGGAGAAGAGATGGCCAATTGTTTTACAGACAGAAAGGAATCTACATTGTTCCTTTTTGTATCTTAGACATAACCTGGGAGGCTGAGAAGTATGATCCCTTCATATTTGGAATACATCCTCTGGTTACTTTTCTTAAACATGAGGACCCCCCAATCTAGTCTGCCAGGTCAAAGGCCTTTTACCCACCCCTTCCAAGGTGTACCAAATAGACATGTTCACCATGCTGTCCCAATGATGTTCAGTGCTTTCAACATCTCCGGTTGAATCTCATCCACCCCAGCAACCTTAACACTAGAATCCCTAAAGCCAGGCAACCTTAAATTCCCTTGCATCAACGTCTTTGTTTTGCAAATGTGTCAATCAGCACTTGCAGCAGACAGCCTGTGATCCCATCTCCCACCAAGGCAGCTGAAGTCAAGATAGACACAAAACTCTCAGAGCTGAAGTCTCTTTATCTAGAAGATAGGTGTCTGGAATTGCATAGGGTAAATAATATGTTGTTATTTGGAGTAGATACATGTAATGTAGGATGAAAGGAAATGTAAGGCAAGAAATGTTGAACACATAACTAAAAACAGCTAATCTAGCAGAGAGGAGATTAAAAATAAACTGTATTTGTTTCCCATTGAATCACTGCTGCTGCTGCCGCCGCCGCTCCCGAAGCACACCCCTTTGAAGAGAAAGGTTTTCTGTTCTTTTAATTGAGAGATGGAGCCGTGCCCTCCAAGTTGACACAGAGCCCGGATCACTCCTGAAAGAGACTATTTTTGATTGAAGTATTTGAATAAAGTTTTTGTCTCTGGAATTTCCTGAGTGTATCTGTGCAACTTTGTGACCCAAGTGTGACAATGTGAAGACTGAAGTCCAAATATCAAATAAACAATTTCACAAAAGGTATAACAAAATAAGTGCAAATTTATTCAAGAATATAACTGAAGAAAAAGAAACTGTTCAATTTTCATTTTGCTGTCAATGTGTAAAAACTGAAGCCCAAATATTACTTGATACAAAGTAGATAAGTCCACTTGACTGGTGCAAAATTAAAGACTGCTGTCTAATAATCAAGAGGTTGGTAGCTCGAAGCAGAAACACAAACACAGCTCAGTCATTTCTTCTTGGGGTCTTGTTGAGGAAACAGACACTGCAGTGTCTATGGTGAACATTACTTCACCTCGCAAAAGACTTCCCGATCAAAATGTCATTTGAATAATTTTTTTAAATCCAAGAATCCAAGAATAAAACTGAATAAAAAATCATTTGAATGACATTTTAATACAAATGTTTGAGTGTGAGTAAAAGTAACATGTTTTAAGTACCATAAATTTACACAGGATGTTCCAGACTCACATCAAATGTATGTTTTCATTATATTATAATAATACAAGCTTGCTAAACAAAGTGCTAAAACGCAGAGATGATGCATGATTCAAACCTATTACCTTGCCATTGCTAAACAGATGCACATCCACTGCATCATCTGTGCAGATCCGTGACAGAGCACAGATCTGCTCTAAGACTACAAGAGAAGCTCCGCTTCCTCTACTATGTCAGAAAACAAATGTTCATATATGCACTGTCGTATTTATATTGGTTTTAATAAAAGTGCGCTAGAACACGTTCAACTTCATGACTAGCTCGTTCAGAATCAGGTATTTATTGTAGATTGTTTGACGCGATTTTCTTGTCATACATTTCCGTGCAGCACAGCGCTTTAAACCCTCCTGAAGCCCAGCTTCACTGGAGCTCTATGGGCAAGCACAGAGGAGCTTTTTTCACTGGAGAAAAGCTGGATGGTAATTGGATAAATGCACCAAAATCGTGACTTCCAGGGAAGCTCAGCTTCTCTGGGAGTGAATGGAGCAGTGGGTGGGCCCGGACGCTGGGCTGCTGCATGATGATTGGAGGAGCTGCTTAAAGGGCGAACCCCTTTTTTGATTGACAGCATGTCTTAAGTATACATCAGCACTACAGAGATTCGACTTCAGTTTCATGCGGATTTGCAGGTGAAGTCGTACGACAAACTGCTGCACTCTGTATTGTTTGCTGGTGATATAAACCATTTTTGTTTGTACAAATCATTCTTTAAATAATAAAAAAAAAACATATTATAGCGTTCTTGACTTTGCTCCTTGTTTCAGCATTGTAAAGTTAGTTCATTCATATAATTAAAGTAGCTTGTGGAAGGGGAAATAGCCAGCTAGCAAGCTGTGCATAATGGCAGACGGTGCTAATATTGTTGACGTGCTTTTGACAAAACCATTTAGTAGTCATCCTTATGAGGAGAGACTCAGAATTAAACGGCAGGGCAGACCAACGCCCAAAATTGATCTGGTGCAAAAACCAGGAAAAAATAACAGGTCTTTTCAGCTATCCTGGTATGACAAGGTGAACTGGCTGACTGGAAGTGCTGTGACAAAGAAAATGTACTGTTGGCCATGCCTCTTGATGAAACCTTCTCAGAGAATGGGATGTGTTTGGTCAAACGTGGGTTTTGGGGATCTGGGTAACTTTGACAGGGCATACAAAAGGCATGAAAAGTGCAAAGAACATGTGAGTTCATGTGCAAGGTTAAGTTGTCTGGGCAGGGTCAGGGTTGAACATGCAATCAATGAAGGTCTTCGCTTTCAGGTGGCAAAACATAATGAAACAGTAAAAAAAAACAGGGCCTTCCTAAACCGTCTAATTGATGTGACTTCCTTGCTTGGCCGTCAGGAGCTGGCATTCAGGGGGCATGATGAGAGTAGTGAATCAGCAAATAAGGGGAATTACAGGGAATTTACAGAAACATTAGCTAAATATGACTCTGTCTTGGCCACACAATTTCAGTCATCAGCTGTGTTTTCTGGTATATCCCACTCAATACAAAATGGCTTGATCTCTGCTCTCGCAGCCACTGTTTCTGATCATATAAAAGGTGAAATTCAGACTGCCCCTTTTTTTGCATGGCAGGTGGATGAAGCAACTGACATATCTTGCCATGCCCAACTGTCTGTCATTGTTAGATATGTGGATAGTGCAGGTAAAATTCAAGAGTGCTTCACTGGATTTTTGGATGTGTCAGGGGGTAGAGATGCTCAGTCTGTGTTTGAAGTTTTAAACGAGAACATGCAGGGCTACAGTTTTAGAGAAAAACTTGTGGCACAAACCTATGATGGGGCTGCTGTCTTTGCTTCTTCTCTTAATGGCCTACAGGTCAAAGTTAAAGTAATAGCCCCTAGTGCAGTGTTTATGCATTGCTATGCACACAGACTGAACCTGGTGTTGTCCCAGGGTGCTAAATGCTTGCCTGAGTCAAGAATATTTTTTGCATCTCTCTCTGAGTTCACCACTTTTTTTTCAAAGTCCACAAAAAGGATGTCTTTTCTTGAGTCTGCAAGGTCTTCAAGATTTCCCAGAAACGCTCCTACTCGATGGAATTTCACATCACGGATAGTGAGCACTGTGGGAAACAATTATGCAGACTTTTGACAAGATTACCCAGGATGAGAGCATGGATGATGACACATTAGATGCTGCCAAAGGCTTCATAATGAAACTGGAGGATTTTGAGTTTGTGTTCATGTTGTACATATATGAACAAATATTCTCTGAGACAGATTTTGTCTTTGATATTGTCCAGCAAAGGGCTATGGATGTTCTTTACTGCAAAAAAAGAACTGGGTCTTTCCTTGCTTTGTCAAGGAGAAGAGGTCAGAGGAGTTCATGCAAAAGCAGCAAATCTCACATCAGACCCTCGAGATGAACCTATTAGAAAGTGCCGTCTGTCACAATTACAGGATCCCCAGGACCACTACGGAAATTTGTACATGGCCATCCTAGACAATTTCATGGAGTAGATTTCTCAACGTTTTTCAAATTCGGAAAGCATGAGCTTCTTAGAATTAGTCAATCCAGGGAAATTTGATGAAATGAGACAAGTGTTTCCAGAGGAGGCATTTGAAAGTGTGCTGAAAAGTTATGGCCATTTCTTTGACTCAGGGAGACTGAGGTCTGAACTTCAAGTACTATATTCAGATCATGACTTACAGGGGAGCAGGGGTAAGCTGTGTGATTTCTTGGTGTTTTTTAAAGACATGGAGTTGGATAGTGCAATGCCTCAGCTATACAAGCTGTTGTTGTTAGTGGCAACAACTGGCGCTACATCTGCAGGTGTAGAGAGGAGCTTCTCCTGTTTAAAACGGGTCAAGTCCTACACCCGCAACACAATGGGCCAAGATCGTTTGAGCAACCTTGCTCTCCTGGCCATTGAGAGGAAACTGGTTAAGTCCCTGGAAAAGACGGCCAATTGGTACTACAGGGTCACAGACCATTTTCTGCAAAAGGAACGGAGGGCAAAGTTTATGTACAAATAACATAATGAATTTTATGATGAAGGCCTAATATGAGCTTCCCCTGTTTCAAAAGCTAGCAGCCGCCACTGGTACTGACCGATAGCTGGGCTTCAGCAACATGTCAATTGAGCAATTTCTTTTTCTTAGGTTTTATTCTTGAATAAAAGCATACTTGTTTTGTTACACCTTTTGCAAAATTGTTTATTTGATATTTGGACTTCAGTCTTCACAAATGCTATACTTCACATCAAAATTATGTTGTGATTACTATAACGTGAAAACATTTTCTGTTTTAGCCATGTGTTCAGTATTTCTTGCCACGCATGTCTTCTGTCATTTTATATTTACACAGATTATTATTATATTAAATGTATGCATCTCAAATCACAATATTTCATTACCTATACAGTGGTACCTCGGTATACGTCTGCTTTGGAATAAGTCCAACTTGGTATACGTCCTGTTTGGACGCGGAAAATTTTGCTTGGTATACGACCTTTGTTTGGAATACGACTCTGTGCTAGAACACCGTGCGCTACCCTTGTTTACCTTTCTCGAGACAAAGCCATGACTGCCCATGAGCGTCAGTACGCCAGTTGCTAGCATTCAGTGAACAACCCGTGCTATAATATGTGAATTTTCACGTGATTTTGTGTTTTTTCGCGTAAATTTGAATTGATTGTTGAAAAGTATGAAGGTGGCATGTGTATCCGGAACATGACTGCTGCATACTGTATGCTGAGAATGACAGTATCTATGATTGTGAAAAACAAAGACGTTATTAATAAGTAAAGTGAGGTTAAATTTTCATTTATTTGATCTAATTGCTTTTGTATTTATGTATTTTAGTATTAAGCAGTATTTAAATAATTTATACAACCTCATCAATGTATAAAATATGCCAATAACAATAGGATTTTTTTTCATGGGAACGGATTAATCATTTTCCCTTTATTTCTTATGGGAAAAATTAGTTTGGTATATGTCCTGTTTGGTATAAATCAAAGGATGTGGAACAGATTAAGGATGTATACCGAGGTACCACTGTATATAATTCCTTATAAATGCATCGCCAGATAAACACTTGAATACAAACTTCAGCTGTGAGGAGTGCAGCAGGGTTATGCCTTCTGACTGAATGGGGAGTGGGGGGTGTAGCAGGCTGTGTTCTGCTAAAATACATATTTGCAAAACAGTACTGACTAGGAAGTGCTTCCTCACTAAAGTGCCGACACACCGGAAGTACTACCAGGGCTGGTTTAAAGGGAGTCCTATACCTCAACCAGGCAAGCTGGAGTCGAAAAAGGAGAAGAACCCTAATGTCAGCAAAATTAAAACTGAAATGAATATTGTACAACAAATTAAACCTGGCTTGGTGGACACTTGTGACTGTTTTAGCCAAAAAAACAGCTCCTTTGCCCCTGTGGAGCAAACAGGAAATTCCACTCCACCATTCTCTGTGGAGACAAGATGATATGTATAGCGATGTTATTTTAACAATATAGTCAGTCCTTTGAACTTCAACTTTTAATGAAGACCCAGTTTCAAATAAAATTTGTCAAATGAATTGATTTTGAATTATTCTCTAAAGCCAAACTTGCTTCTAGGATTATGTGCAGCTTTTGCAATATTGATTAATTGTCTGGAATAAGCAAGTTAGAAAATGAACAAGACATGATTAATGCTGTCTCACTTGGGTATGACAGACTGCTGTCACTATCCTGCTCCACTGACAGACTGAGGAGATTGTTCCTCCCCCACACTATGCGACTCTTCAATACCACCCTTGGGTAAACGTTAATATTATACAAAATTGTTATCTGTCTGCTATACCTTCATTGTTATCACTCTTTAATATTGTTCTTTATCAGTATGCTGCTGCTGGAGTATGTGAATTTCCTCTAGGGATTAATACAGTATCTATCTATCTATCTATCTATCTATCTATCTATCTATCTATCTATCTATCTATCTATCTATCTATCTATCTATCTATCTATCTATCTATCTATCTATCTATCTATCTATCTATGATGCTAGACATATTTAGGGATCAGAGCTAAAAGTGATCATATGTATAATTTTTGTTTGATTTTTGCCATTTGTGGAGAACCTCCTGAAATGCTTACTTTCAGTTCTACGTTGATTACACTCTGCTGTATTTATATAAAAAATAAAGATTTTTTTGATGTTACTATTAATTTATCCCATTGATAAAATTAATCCATGAAAGGTCCCTAAAGGCCTACTCTACACCATATAGCTTGGCAATTTATTCAATGTGTCTATGGTTTTTTGAGTGAAAAAAAAGACATTTGTGATAAAATCTGCTCAATAAGTTTCCAATCATGTCCCCATGTTCTAACTGCAGAATTTATTTTGAAGTTACACTTAGGATCCACTGTATTAATTCCTGTATTAAGCGTCAGATCGGGTTTAAATTTTAGGTACTTTTTTTTCAGTTTTATTCTCTCAGTCACATTCATGCTGTCCCTACCCCACTCCTGATCTGACGCTGTTACTTTTCAAATAATATTGCTTTAGTGCGATGATATTTTCTGATTGGTACTATTCAGGTCATAAAATAATTTCTTCAGAATGTGACATATATTTTTCTCTTTCTTTTTTTCACCCCAGTGCTGTGTTGACATCATGGACCAGAAGGCACGAGCTTATTCACTGCTAACAGGAACACGGAGGTGGCCAGTTGCTGTGTGCTACAACATGCTTGACCTGGTGATGATGAACACACATGTACTGTTGCAAGGCATGCATGGGGTCCACCGAGAAACGAAGAGTGTTCTTGGCCCACCTTGCAGAGGAACTTCATCGCCTTTTTACAAGAAAATGCGAAGTAAAAAGAAAAAGAGGATGCAACATCGACAAGCTTCTGTTCCAAGACCGCTGCATCCTCCAAGAAAGCAAACTTAGTGTAAGGTGCCCTTTCAATGAAATAGGAGCCACAGCATAGAGAAAGTTGTGTACATTGCAACAGGTATACATATCATAAATGTAGAAAGGATGGTCCTTGGATGTGTGGGAACTGTTAACATTTCAATTTGATGATTGTATATAGCGCGGAACTGAACTCTCTGTACTATTCTTTCCTCTGCACAAAAGAAACACCACTATGCACTATAACGTGGATATTGGGCAAGATCAGAGAGAGAAAAAAAAACACAGTCACTGATTACAACTGCATGAATGTATGAATATGAATAATGTTGCATCAGTCCCACCATGCTTTCCAAAATGAACTATACTGACGGAGGTGGGTAGAGTAGCCAAAAATTGTACTCAAGTAAGAATAGCGTTACTTCAAAATAATATTACTCAAGTAGAAGTAAAAAGCAGTCATCCAAAAAAATTACTCAAGTAGAGTAAAAAAGTACTTGGTGAAAAGACTACTCAAGTACTGAGTAACTGTTTGATCATAATAAATTATTTATTTTTTAGAAATGTTGTAATAAGACAGACAAAAATATAAAATAATGTGCAAAGTCTGTTATTTCCAAATAATAAAATAAAAAATGAGTAAAAATAAATAACCTTTACAAAATAAAGATGCACAAATAACACAAAGTTCCAAATCTCAGTTTTAAACAACAAAGCTTTTGAAGCCAATAGCTATAGTAGGTAACATGTATGTTTGAACAGTGCAAACTACTTATACAGTGACAAGATATACGGTACACTGACAGTACACTGAACCCTCGTTTATCACGGTTAATGCGTTCCAGACTCTACCGTGATAAATGAATTTTCGCGAAGTAGGATTCTTTATTTATAAATCGAATATTTTCGCAGTTAGAGTATAGAAAACCTGTTTACGACCTTCTAAATACATTTTTTAACATTATTAGAGCCCTATAGACATGAAATAACACCCTTTAGTCACCATTACACTCGTATTACCCAATATATTAGACAAAATAAGAGAAAATAAGACATATCATGCGTTGCAAATATCATATTTACTAGGCTCACCCGCCTTTTAAGGTGACCAACTTTTATCCTCAATTTGTGCGCACTCCATGTGTACATCAGGCATGTAAGTGTAAGGAATGAGAACAGTGCCTATTCATAACATCTCCCGAAAACCTACATTTTTTTATCCCCTCGAGTGCCTGTCCAAAGTCGTACAATGTCAGCCCGAATCTGTACCGCTAAAGATGGAGTTTCACGCACTAAATAAGTTATAGATGAGAATAAGCAAGCACCATCTCGCCTGATATTTACTACGCGGTGAGGTATTTGTACTCCATCAACATTAATTATTTCCAGAGACATAATTTTGTCTTTTTTTCCAGCGCATCGCGCACAAAAGCAAGGAAACGATGGGAGCACCAGAACTCTGCTCATATCGTGTCACTTCATACTGCAAGCCACAAGTAGTAAGTCTGTGATAAGCCGAATACCTCTACGCTTTGCACTCACGGGACGGAAGGACAATCCCGACCACTTTTATATAGTAGATCATTGTACTGTACATTTAATTACACACACACACACACATAGTTCTTACACACAACCACTAACCTATGAAGGCACAACCTCAGTAGGAGAGTCTTCAGGTGGTGCAGTATCTTCAGCAGGTGCATCGTTGTCTTCTTCCGCTGAAAGAGTACTAGGAGTAGGCAGTAGGTGTCTGGGTGCGCGGATGAAGAACATCTTGATAGGCAGTTGCTGGCGCTGTCTTTATATATGCATGAGGAGGCTTTTGTAGGGTATTGCCATCTTTGATCATATCCAAGAGTTTCACCTTCTCCTGGATAGTAAGCATCTTCCTCCGGCGCTTAGTTTTATTGTCAGAAGGCTTAGAAAAAGCAGCACGTTTAGGAGCCATTGTGGGGCTTAGATAAAAGTTCTCAGAAAGCGCATGCGTAGTGAGATAGGCGTGTATGAGAAAAAATCACGATAGAGTGAAGCCGCGAAAGTCGAAGCGTGATATAGCGAGGGATCACTGTATAATACTTCATATGCACTTGCCCTCCAAATAGCACAGCTAAAAGAAAATAACATTAGAACAAGGCAGCTTGTGTACGTACCAGAAGTCTCTAGTGATGGGAACTCCGGCTCTTTTCAAAGCTCCGGCTCTTTTGGATCGGCTCCCTTAAAAGAGCCGGCTCTTACGGCTCCCGAATGGCTCTTCGTTTAGTATCACTTGGATGCTAATATTTTAGCCTAATTAAGCAATTATGAATGGTTTGTGTATAAGCAATTTCTTATTCATTGTTTTTTAGACATTACGTATTTTTATGCATTTTTTCATTATGAAAAATACAGTTACTATTGTTTAACATTTTAATAAAAGCTTTAAATGAACAACTTAACACAAAACCATAGCAAACAAATTAAATAAAGGCCAAACTCAACAACAACACAACACTATGACTCTTTGAATAAAAGGTTTTAGGCCAGTTTGGCATTCAGAAATGCCAGATGCCTCAGCTTAGATAGGCTGATGCAATTTCTCCTCTCCGTGATTATTTGTCCTGTTTTTGAGAAGACTCTTTCTTGGGGGACCGATGTAGCGACAATGCAAAGTCTTCCTACCATTGTAGCACACTCTTGTTTGGGCCTTAGCTCTGGCATCCCCATCTGGCGTTGCATAGACTTCAGCTTCTCCGTAGCAATTGTGTTTTTATGGAAAAACTCTACAGTAGCCTTTACCTTGTCCACAGTTGGTTTCGCCACCTTCAGCGCAGCTTTAACTATCAGGTTTATTGTGTGTGCAAGGCATGGGTTGTGAGTCCACTGGAAATTTTTTATGGCTTTTGTTATGTTTGCTGCATTATCAGTAACACAGCACACCACTTTGTCATTTACTTGCCATTCTTTTGCCACTCTTAGTAGCTCCTCTGCTAGGTTTTCTGCAGTATGTCTCTCAGCAAACTCAAAACAGTCAAGAAGGCAGGATGTCATCTTAAGGTTTTCAATAAAGTGACAAGTGACAGACATGTATGAGCATGTTGTTCTGGATGTCCAGCAGTCAGTTGTAAGGCAAACTGCTGAAGCTTTTTTGACTCTGTCTTGCCATAATGCACACTCCTTGTTATATAGTTGTGGAATAATTGTTTAGGACAAAGTTTTCTGATAGGGAGAACATACATGGGGTTTAAGGCCTTTACAAAAGTTGTAAATTCTCTGTCCTCCACATTGGAAAATTGGTTGAAAGTCGCTAGCTATCATTTTAGCCAGCTCCTCAT
The DNA here is from genome assembly GCF_016835505.1 of Polypterus senegalus. Taxonomy (NCBI): domain Eukaryota; kingdom Metazoa; phylum Chordata; class Cladistia; order Polypteriformes; family Polypteridae; genus Polypterus; species Polypterus senegalus. Next base: position 110,796,387 of record NC_053160.1, on the reverse strand, counting down.
CGACACTTATTTGTTTGTCTGGCATCATTTGTTTTGGAATAAATGTGCTTATTTTGGTTTGAACTGAAGACCGTGTTATACCTGCAGTTTTCAGTAAGACAGTGGATGCTGCAGCAGAAGTACTTGGCTCTTGTCCAGGGTCATTGGATGGCAGGAGAAAGGGCACGCTCTCCTCCAGTTGCATGGATGGGTGGGTGGTTCTTATACGTCTGTGCAGGTTTATTGTTGACCCTGCTCTAACGGATATTTTCATATTACATTCTTTTTTTCTTCACGATGCGCTTGCATTTAAATCTGGTTCCTCGTCTGTCACAACAACAGCTCTGTGTACCTGGCCTTTACCAACACTTGTTGTCTTCGGAGCGTCTGCCCCCCTTCCTTCTTTCACATATTGGTACGATCCTACTCCGATGTGTCGTTCGTGAAAGAGCCGGTATTATGAGCAAATGTTCTGTGTGCCCATATAGTCCCGCCCCTGCCGAATGGATTTTCTGCAGAGCTGAGCAGGAGCGGCTGAAGCTTCGGCTGTGTTCGATGGGCATCGGCTCCTCTCGTTCGCGAACGACACATCACTAGTTCAAGTCTCACTTTACCTTGACTGTCTGTGTCTGTGCATGTTTGGTTAAAACGTGCTTGCTCTAAACTCAGTGAAGTAATGGTTACACTTCAGCAGGAGTTGGCTCTCATTTTTCATGTAGAGTGGAACCTTGGACTGCGAGTGTTTTGCAAGACGAGCTTAAATTTTTAATAAATTTTAACTTGATAAACGAACAAGGTCTTGCAATACAAGTATTCCGTATATGCTTTGTCTGCCGAGCATCACGTGATCACAACTGAGCTGATGGTTCTCTCTCTCACTGCGGGATTGTGGGCAATCATCAGTCTGCGTGCCTCACTCATATAGTCAACATCCATATGAGCATAGACATATATAAGTAGAAGCCGCATTCACTGTTTTGCCCAGTCAACACGATACGACAGCGCGTCTGCTGTATTGCGAGTGGCAAAAGTGCCATTTAACCTAATACAGGTAGACTTGGAAACCGGGTTTTCTGATGAAAAAGCAATAATGTTTAAAACAGTATCATTTACATACAACAGATATTGGCGAATCGTTTAAATGCAATTATTTATATCCATTTATACACTAATAATGGCAATTATTAAATAATAATTATTATTATTAAATAATTCCTCCCATATAAGTAACATTTCTCGGACTGCCTTCTCCCATCTCCGAAACATTTCTAGACTTTGTCCTGTTCTTACAAAACACAGTACTGAAGTACTGATTAATGCCCTAGTCACCTCACGTATAGGTTACTGTAATTTTATTCTATCTGGCATCCCACAAAAACGTATCCATCGCTTACAACTTCAAAAGGATATTAACATTCATTCATACTGTACCAATGAACATTAGAACATTAGAACAATCTAGACGAGAACAGGCCATTCAGCCCAACAAAGCTTATTCCAAGTGTCTATCGTTCTTTGTGTAAAGAAAAATTTCCTAATGTTTGTGCGAAATTTACCCTTAACAAGTTTCCAACTGTGTCCCCGCGTTCTTGATGAACTCATTTTAAAATACAAGTCTCAATCCACTGTACTAATTCCCTTCAGACTTTTAAACATTTCAATCATGTCACCTCTTAATCTTCTTTTGCATAAACTGTAAAGGCTCAGCTCTTTTAATCTTTCCTCCTAATTCAACCCCTGTAGACGTGGAATCAGCCTAGTCGCTCTTCTCTGGACCTTTTCTAGTGCTGCTATGTCCTTTTTGTAGCCTGGAGACCAAAACTGCACACAGTACTCAAGATGAGGCCTCACCAGTGCATTATAAAGGTTGAGCATAACCTCCTTGCACTTGTACTCCACAGATCGTGCTATATAACCTAACATTCTGTTAGCCTTCTTAATGGCTTCTGAACACTGTTGGGAAGTTGATAGCTTGGAGTCCACTATGACTCCTAAATCCTTCTCATAAGGTGTACTCTTGATTTTCCGACCGCCCATTGTGTATTCAAACCTAATATTTGTACTTCCTATGTGTAATACTTTACATTTACTGACATTAAATTTCATCTGCCACAAATCTGCCCAAGCCTGTATGCTATTTAAATCCTTCTGTAATGATATAACGGATCCCAAATTATCTGCTAATCCACCTATCTTGGTATCATTTGCAAACTTAACCAGCTTGTTACTTATATTCCTATCTAAATCATTTATATGTATTAAAAATAGCAACGGCCCTAGCACTGACCCCTGTGGAACACCACTCTTAACATCGGCCAGTTCTGAAGCGGTTCCTCGGACTAACACCCTCCTCTTCCTGTGTCTGAGCCAATTCTGCACCCATCTAAAAACATCACCCTGAACTCCCACTTCTTTTAACTTGATGCCCAACCTCTCATGTGGCACCTTATCAAATTTTTCTGAAAGTCCAGATAAATAATATCATAAGCTCCACTTTGATCGTATTCTTTTGTTGCAACCTCATAGAATTCCAACATGTTAGTAAAACATGACCTCCCTCTTCTGAACCCATGCTGACTGTTCAGAATAACTCCTGTACTTGCCATGTGTTGCTCAATCTTATCCTTAATAATTCCTTCCATTAATTTTCCTGTGATGCATGTTAAGCTTAATGGCCTATAGTTGCTTGGATCTGCCCTATCACCCTTTTTATATAATGGGATGATATTTGCCATTTTCCAGTCCTTTGGAATCTCTCCAGTGCACAGTGACTTCCTAAAAATACGTGTCAAGGGTTTATATATGTACTCACTATCCTCCTTAAGAACACTAGGATAAATATTATCTGGGCCTGGTGATTTGTTTGATTTCATCTTATTTAATCTGAGCAGCACTTCTCCCTCTACAATTTCCAATTCCCTCAGTACCTCCTTAGTAGTCGTGTTTACCTCTTGGAGGTTATCCACTTGCTCACTTGTAAACACCTCAGAAAAATGTAAGTTTAGGGCATCTGCTATTTCATTGTCTGTATCTTTTAATTCCCCTTTACTATTCCTGATGAACTTGACCTCCTCCTTAACTGTTCTTTTACTACTAAAATACTAAAAGAATCTCTTGGGGTCTTCTTTTGCCTTATCTGCTATATTCCTCTCCAACTGTCTTTTAGCCTCTCTGATATCCTTCTTACTACCTGCTGTTCTAAATCCACTGAACATATTTTACCTATACTCTCTCAACTTCACTGGCTCCCTGTTAACTACAGAATACAATACAAAATACCAATAACATTTAAACTCTCCACAACCTCACTGATCTCCTACAGACTTACACTCTTTTAGCTCACTCGGATCCTCATCTGCAGCTCTACTCTCTGTATCACACGTCAGACTCAGTGCACTGGGAGCTTGAGCGTCTCTCATAGTGCTCCTCAACTCGGGAATTCTCTTCCTTCTCATATACGTCAGTTCGATTCAATAACACGTTTTAAAACTGCCCTCAAAACTTATCTTTTCAAACTGGCATACCAGTTGTAAATTTTGCACTGTTACTGCCAATTATCTTCGTTTGTTTGCTAATTATTGCTTTTTGATTTATCATTGTCTTGTTTTAATTTTACTAATGTTGTTTAATTTTACTGTAAGGTGACCTCGAGTACTAAGATTATAAAACGGGATTTTCTATTGGTCAAATATAACCAAAATAATTGTTCAGACTTACCTTGAAATGTAATCCCACATGATCTGGTTTGAAGCGTACAGCGGTTTGTACAATCCCAAGCAACATGCGTGAAGCATCTTTACCCAATACTTCATTCCACAGCAGTGCCACTCGCAATATGGCGGCGACGTTGACATACGATGCTGCCGGTCATGCAGCGTCTAGTAATTCTATGTCTATGCGTACAAGTGTATACTGTTTACTACAGCATTGTGACCATGTGTGTGTGCTGTGACGTGTGAGTCCCCGTCTTGCACCCCAAAACATGATGCTGAGTCTCAATACTTTAGCATCACCATCTTTTTTCAGCTTGGAACAGGAACAGTGTGGTTATTTATTGTAGTGGGATCTGCCACTCTCCTATACACAGACACAGCAGTTAGGCAGTGTCTATGCCACCACAGTTTGTGTGTAGTCATGTGACTGCATGGCTACGTCTGATTAGTGAAATGGAGCCATATGATTATTGTTGCTATGTCTGATTGGTGAAACAGAGTCTTGTGATTATTATTGCTACGTCTGATTGTGAAACAGTCATTCAGTAGATCCACTGGCGGCTTCTCTCTGGCAAAAATATAGCGTAGTATCTAATGGAAAAAAAGTAACGATTCGAGTGTTGCCCAATATAGCGGAGTAAGAGTAGCGTTTCTTCTTCACAAATGTACTCAAGTAAAAGTAAAAAGTGTGGTGCAGTAAAACTACTCTTAGTACAATTTTTTAGAAAAGTTACTCAAGTAAATGTAACGGAGTAAATGTAACTCGTTACTACCCACATCTGTATACAGGTCATAAAATGAATTATTTCAAATATCATATACTGTATACCTATGTCTCTGTTTTTTTGTCAGTGCTGCTTTGACATCATGGACCATAAGGTGCACACTAATTCAGCGTGACCAGAAACACTCAATAAAACTGAATAAAAAAAAATTCAAGCAACAATGAGATATCAAGAAGGAAGATTCACCAGCGTTTGTGTGTCAGCTTTTATCCCTCCAGATCAAAGAATTTCCAGTTCCATCGTCTCAAAACACCACTCACATCCACAGTTATTCCCAGTTTCAAATAAAAACTAACAGCATCAGATCTGGGGTGGTGGAGGGTTGTATCGTAATCATGACTGAGAGAAAAAAGTGAAAAAAATAAATACATTTTTACAAGTATCATACATTTACACCGGATGTTACAGATTCAAATCAAAATGTATGTTTTTATTATATAATAGTAATAAAAATAGCAGTTCACTACTCAAAATTGTTACTGGTGGACTGGAGAATTGAAATGATGACTTCTTGATTATGTTACATTATACAACAAAACACCCCTTTAACTTTCTAGATTGCCTACTGTATGTACACTTTATGGATGACAATAGTGATAGGTCTTTTCAGAAGGGGTGCTTTCAAATTTCAAACCTCCCACTGTGCATTTAAATCTAACATGTTGTGGCGGATGGCTGGAAGGACCCGGAAAGGGACTATACCTCCCCTGGGCCATGAGAGGGCAGCCACCCTAGTTTGTATGGGGGCCACGGGAACAGAGCATAGAAGCTCAACTCTATTTGTGCTCCACCACAGAGGGGCCCCCACAGGATTGTGCTTCCGGGTGCTCATGCAGAACTTCTGCCACACCAGGAAGTGCTGCGGAAGATCATCAAAGAGCACCTGGAACACATCCGGGTGTTTATAAAAGAGGCCGCCTTCCTCCACTCGGGACCCAGAGGCGGTGAGGAGGAAGACAAAGCTTGGAAGGAGAGGAGGAATGGTAACAGGAATAAGAAGACTGAAGGAAACAAGGGACTGATTGTGGGCTGAGTAAAACATTGTGTCGGGTGGTGCAAACGAAAACTGTAACAAATATTGTGTGTTTTTGGACATTTGGCATCTGTCTGTTTGTGCCCGGGGGCTGTCTTATCTCAATGTATACTTCCAATGTATAATATCTTCCATTGTTTTACACTTAATTTTATCTATCACAAATCTGCCCAAGACTGTATGCTATCCAATTTCTTTTAAACCAATTTAGCTGATTCTACATTTTCTGCTCTATCACCTAGTTTGCTCTCACCTACAAACATAACCAGCTTACCGATTACACTAGCTGTGCTACAAGTCTAAGATGGTTTGAAATGCAAGTAATCAACATAGACCTCAGCGTTAACATCTGCAGTGCAGTTTGTAGGTCTGGTTGCTATGTCTCTGATACAAACCATTTGGTGCAGTGCTAATGTTTGTGATGCACCATCTGTTGGACAACAGAGACATACCAGCTTGTCAGACTCACTGACACTTGTCCTTTTATTAAGGCGGATTTCTGTTCATATCATTTATATATATTGAAAAGAGCAGTGGCTCTAGCACTGTCCTTTAAGAGACACGACAACACCACCTAATTCTGAAAGCTTCCCCTCACCATTACAATCCGATTGCTATGTTTGAGCCAATTCTGTACCAAGCTGCAGACTGTTCTCTGAATTATCAGTTTTGGTTTGATCACTATTCTTTCACATTGTACCTTATCAAAAGCCTTATGAGAACCAAAACAAATAATATGCACCACTCTTATCGTATGCTTTTGTTGCTTCCTCATAGAATTTCAATATATTAGTGAAAAATGTCCTTCCTTGTCTGAACCCAAGTTGAGTATTTGCTAATAAACCTGTTTCAAGATGTGCTGCTGCAGTATTTCCTTAATAATTCCTTCCATTAATTTACCTTTGATGCACGTTAGACTTACTGATGTACAGTTACTTTAATGAGCCCAATGTTTATAGAAAGGGATATTTTCTAGCCTCCATTCTTTAGGGATTTGCCCAATGTGCAGAGATTTTGGAAAAAATATGTGCCAAGAGTTTACATGATGGACAAAAGTATTGGGACACACCTCTTAATTACTGAATTCATGTGTTTCAATCAGACCCATTGCCACAGGTGTATAAAAATCAAGCACCTAGCCATGCAGTCTCCATTTACAAACATTTATTAATCAAAATGGGTCATTCTGAAGAGCTCAGTGACTTCTAGTGTGGTACTGTGATAGGATGCCACCTTGCAATAAGATGGTTCATGAAATTTTATCCCAGCTGGATATTCCACGGTCAACTGTAAGTAGTATTATTGGAAAGTGGAAGTGTTCAGGAACAACAGCAATTCAGCCACAAAGCGGTAGACCACGTAAAGTCATGGAGCAGGGTCAATGACTTCTAAGATGCATGGTGCATAAAAGCCGCCAACACTCTGTTGATTCCAAAGCTGAAGAGTACCAAGCTTCCACTGGCAAAAACTGTGTGGTGGGGAATTCAAAGAATAGGTTTCCATGGCAAAGCAGCTGCATGCAAGCCTCACATCACCAAGTCCAATGCCAAGCATCAGAAGGAGTGGTGTAAGGCACATCGCCACTGGACTGTGGACATGCTTCTCTGTTTGGCTGTCAAATGTGCAAGTCTGGGTTGGACGGATGCCGGGAGAACGGTGTGCCAACTATGAAGTTTGGTAGAGGAAGGATGATGGTGTGAGTTTGTTTTTCAGGATTTGGGCTAGTCCGCTTACTTCTAATGAAGTGCAATCTTAATGCTTCGTTACACCAAGACATTTTGGACAATGCTATGCTTCCAACTTTGTGGAAGGCTATCTTCTATTCCAGCATGACTGTGCCCCAGTTCACAAAGCAAAATACATAAAGACATGGTGGGATGAGTTCAGTGTGGAAGAAATTGCCTGGCCTGGACAGAGCCCTGACATGAACCCCATCAAACACCTTTTGGATAGACTGGAATGGAGACTGGAAGTCAGGCCTTCTCGTCAAACAATCAGTGCCTGACCTCATAAATGCTCTACAGAATGAAAGGGTATAAGTTCCTACAGAAACACTCCAAACTCTTATCGAAATTCTTCCAAAAAGAGGTGAAGCTGCTGTAGCCATATTAAAGTCTATGTATTTGAATGCAATGTCTTTAAAGTCCTTGTTGGTGTAATGGTCAGGCGTCCCAATACTTTTGTCCATATAGAGTATATGGATATTTATGGACTGGTAAAACTCTGCCAAGGATGATCCCAAGCTCAGCTACAAAAGTAGAATTAATTACATCAACCGCAGAAACAGCAAGAACCAGAACGCTAAATGGCAGCCTTATTCCGGGTTGCAGCTGTGCACTGGTTTCAACTAGAGCATAATGGGAACAGGAGTTCTTTGCCTCAGCCCTTTTGAGTTCTCATGGGTGTCGTCAGGTAGTACTGTGGGCACTAGTGACCCCTTCTTGTAGGGCTCCCATCTTACTCGGAAATACTTCCAGGCTAAGCCTTTGGGAACCGGACGTACTTCCAAGATAACATAAAAGGAGATGCCTGCCACTGCTCCAAGAAACAGAGTTGGAAGGAGGACAACGCTTGTTGGGAGGAATGGAGGCAGAGAGGAGACAGAGAGAAGACAAAGAATTGCTACGTGCTGAGTTGTAACTGTGTCTGGTGGGAAATGCTTAATTGTGGAAGAGTTTCCCACAATAAAAGCTTTTGGTTAATTGACACTTGTGTCCGAGCCTTTTAGGGTTAAGTGTTTCAGGAGCTGGAGTGTGCCCTTTTGGTCTCAAGATATAATCTGGATAATGAACAAGAAAACGGGAAAATACTCAGGGAAGAAAAAAAATTTTCTGGAAATGACACTCACACACGTGGTGTGGGTTTGATCTCTTCTGACAAGGTGGCAAGTACACTGGATGGGAACCAGTTAGTAAGGATATTATCATGGCACCAATCCAAAAATTTGAAAACAGTTGTCCAGGTTTGTGAAACAGACAATGCAGAGTAAGAAGAATGTTTAAACTTTATCTTTAAGAATGGAGGAAGATGAACACAGGTAGATTACATCCTATGCAGAAGAGTTGATCTGAAGGAGAATGAAGACTGCAAAGTGATGGCAGGGGAAAGTGTAGTTAAGCAGCACTGGATGGTGGTCTGTAGGATGACGTTGGAGGTCAAGAAGAGGAAGAGAGTGAGGGCACAGCCAAGGATCAAATGGTGGAAGTTGAAAAAGGAAGACTGAAAAGTTGAGTTTAGGGGGAGGTGAGACAGGCACTGGGTGGCAGTGAAGAGTTACCAGACAGCTGGGAAACTACAGCAGATGTAATAAGGGTGACAGCAAGAAGGGTGCTTGGTGTGACATCTGGAAAGAGGAAGGAGGAAAAGGAAACCTGGTTGTGGAATGAAGAAATACAGGAGAGTATACAGAGGAAGAGGATGGCAAAGAAGAAGTGGGATAGTCAGAGAGATGCAGAAAGAAGACAAGAGTACAAGGAGATAAGGTGCAAGGTGAAGAGAGAGGTGGCGAAGACTAAACAAAAGGCGTATGATGAGTTGTATGAGAGGTTGGACACTAAGGACGGAGAAAAGGACCTGTACCGATTGGCTAGACAGAGGGACCAAGCTGGGAAGGATGTGCAGCAGGTTAGGGTGATAAAGGATAAAGATAGAAACATACTCACAAGCGAGGAGAGTGTGTTGAGCAGATGGAAAGAGTACTTTGAGAGGCTGATGAATGAAGAGAATGAGAGAGAGAAGAGGTTGGATGATGTGGAGAGAATGAATCAGGAATTGCAATGGATTAGCAAGGAGGAAGTAAGGACAGCTATGAAGAGGATGAAAAATGGAAAGGCCGTTGGTCCAGATTACATACCTATGGAAGCATGGAGGTGTTTAGGAGAGATGGCAGTGGAATTTTTAACCAGATTGTTTAATGGAATCTTGGAAAGCAAGAGGATGCCTGAGGAGTGAAGAAGAAGTGTACTGGTGCTGATATTTAAGAATAAGGGGGATGTGCAGGACTGCAGTAACTATAGGGGAATAAAATTGATGAGCCACAGCATGAAGTTATGGGAAAGAGTAGTGGAAGCTAGGTTAAGAAGTAAGATGATGATTAGTGAGCAGCAGTATGTTTTCATGCCAAGAAAGAGCACTCTGAGGATGTTGATGGAAAAGTATGCAGAAGGCCAGAAGGAGTTGCATTGCGTCTTTGTGGACCTGGAGAAAGCATATGACAGGGTGCCTCGAGAGGAGCTGTGGTATTGTATGAGGAGGTCGGGAGTGGCAGAAAAGTTCGTAAAAGTTCTACAGGATATTTATGAGGGAAGTGTGACAGTTGTGAAGTCTGTGGTAGGAGTGACGGAATCATTCAAGTTAGAGGTGGGATTACGTCATGGATCGGCCCTGAGCCCTTTCTTATTTGAAATGGAGATGGACAGGTTGACAGACGAGATTAGACAGGAGTCCTCGTGGACTATGATGTTTGCTGATGACACTGTGTTCTGTAGCGATAGTAGGGAGCCGGTTGAGGAGACCCTGGAGAGGTGGAGATATGCTCTTGTGAGGAGAGGAATGAAGGTCAGTAGGAACAAGACAGAATATATGTGTGTAAATGAGAGGGAGGTCATTGGAATGGTGAGGATGAAGGGAGTACTGATGGCGAAGGTGGATGAGTTTAAATACTTGGGATCAATAGTTTACAGTAATGGGGATTGTGGAAGAGAGGTGAAAAAGACAGTGCAGGCAGGGTGGAATGGGTAGAGAAGAGTGTCAGGAGTAATTTGTGACAGACAGGTATCAGCAAGAGTGAAAGGGAAGGTCTACAGGACGGTAGTGAGACCAGCTATGTTATATTGGCTGGAGACAGTGTCACTGACCAGAAAGCAAAAGCTGGAGGTGGCAGAGTTAAAGATGATAAGGTTTGCATTGGGTGTGATGAGGATGGATAGGATTAGAAATTAGTATATCAGAGGGTCAGCTCAAGTTGGACAGTTGGGAGACAAAGTCAGAGAGGCGAGATTGTGTTGGTTTGGACATGTACAGAGGAGAGATGCTGAGTATATTGGGAGAAGGATGCTAAGGATAGAGCTGCCAGGGAAGAGGAAAAGAGGAAGGCCTCGGAGAAGGTTTATGGATGTGGTAAGAGATGACATGCAGATGATGGGTGTAAGAGAACAAAATGCCGAGGACAGAAAGATATCTCCTCCTTGAACCGTCACCTTATCGTGGTGGAGGGTTTGCGTGTCCCAATGATCCTAGGAGCTATGTTGTCCGGGGCTTTATGCCTGGTAGAACCACCAAGGCAAACTGGTCCTAGGTGAGGGATGAGACAAAGCGGTTCAACAAACCTCCAATGAAGAATAAAACTTTGGACGCGTTTTCCCTTGCCGGGCGGGTCACGGGCCCCCTCTGGAGCCAGGCCTGGAGGTGGGGCTCGATGGCGGCGCCTGGTGGCGGGCCTGCACCCATGGGGCTCGGCGGGCACAGCCGAAGAGGTAGCGTGGGTCCTCCTCCCCATGGGCTCACCACCTATGGGAGGGGCCAAGGAGGTTGGGTGCAGTGTGAGTTGGGTGGTGGCGAGGCGGGGACCTTGGCGGTCTGATCCTCGGCTACAGAAACTGGCTCTTGGGGCGTGGAATGTCACCTCTCTGAAGGGAAGGAGCCTGAGCTAGTGCGCGAGGTGAGAGGTTCGGCTAGATATAGTGGACTCACCTCGGCGCACAGCTTGGACTCTGGAACCAATCTCCTTGAGAGGGCTGGACTCTCTACCACTCTGGAGTTGCCCCGGTGAGGCGCCGAGCAGGTGTGGGCATACTTATGCCCCGACTTGGAGCCTGTGCATTGGGGTTTACCCGGTGGGCGAGAGGGTGGCCTCCCTCCGCCGGGTGGGGAAGGGTCCTGACTGTTGTTTGTGCGTATGCGAACAGCAGTTTGGAGTATCCACCCTTTTGGAGTCTCTGGAGGGTTGCTAGAGGGCATACCTTCTGGGGATTCCCTCGTTTTGCTGGGAGACTTCAATGCTCCGTGGGCAATGACAGTGAGACCTGGAAGGGCGTGATTGGGAGGAATGGCCCCGATCTGAACCCGGCGGTGTTTTGTTATTGGACTTCTGTGCTCGTCATGGATTGTCCATAACGAACACCATGTTCAAGCATAAGGGTGTTCATATGTGCACTTGGCACCAGGACACCCTAGGCCTCAGGTCGATGATCGACTTTGTGGTGTGTCGTGGACTTGCGGCCATATGTCTTGGACACTTTCGGGTGAAGAGAGGGGCGGAGCTGTCAACTGATCACCACCTGGTGGTGAGTTGGCCGATGGTGGGGAAGATGCGGTCAGACCTGGTAGGCCCAAGCGTGTTGTGAGGGTCTGCTGGGAGCGGCTGGCAGAGTCCCCTGTCAGAAGTAGCTTCAACTCCCACCTCCGGCAGAACTTCAACCCGTCCGAGGGAGGTGGGGACATTGAGTCGAATGGGCCATGTTCCGTGCCTCTATTGTTGAGGCGGCTGACGGAGCTGTGGCGCAAGGTGGTGGTGCCTGTCGTGGCGGCAATCCCGAACCCGTTGGTGGACACGGCGGTGAGGATGCCGTCAAGCTGAAGAAGAGTCCTATAGGACTTTTTGTCCTGTGGGTCTCTGGAGGCAGCTGATAGGTACCGGCAGGCCAAGCGGAGCGGCCGGTTGTTGCTGAGGCAAAACTTCGGGCATGGGAGGAGTTTGGAGGCCATGGAGAGCGACTTTGGACGGCCGAGGAGATTCTGGTCCACCGTCCGGCGTCTCAGGAGGGAAGCAGTGCAGTGTCAACACCGTATATGGTGGGGATGGTGCGCTGCTGACCTCGACTTCGGGCGTTGTGGTGGTGGGAGGAGTACTTGAAGACCTCCTCAATCCCACTAACATGCCTTCCAATGAGGAAGCAGAGCCTGGGGACTCTGAGGTGGGCTCTCCCATCTCTGGGACTGAAGTCACCGAGGTGGTCAAAAACTCCTTGGTGGCAGGGCCCGGGGTGGATGAGATCGCCGGAGTTCCTTAAGGCTCTGGATGTTGTAGGACTGTCTTGGTTGACACGTCTCTGCAACATCGCATGGACATCGGGGACAGTGCCTCTGGATTGGCAGACCGGGGTGGTGGTCCCCTCTTTAAAAGGGGCCGGAGGGTGTGTTCCAACTATAGAGGGATCACACTCCTCAGCCTCCCTGGAAAAGTCTATTGGGGTTCTGGAGAGGAGGGTCCGTCGGATAGTGAACCTCGGATTCAGGAGGAACAGTGTGGTTTTAGTCCTGGTGCGGAACAGTGGACCAGCTCTTCACCCTTAGCAGAGTCCTGGAGGGTGCATGGGAGTTTGCCCGACCGGTCTACATGTGTTTTGTGGACTTGGAAAGGCATTGACCGTGTCCCTCGGGAATCCTGTGGGGGTGCTCGGGAGTATGGGGTACGGACCCCTGATAAGAGCTGTTAGGTCTCTGTACAACGGTGTCAGAGCTTGGTCCGCATTGCGGCAGTAAGTCGAGCCCGTTTCCAGTGAGAGTTGGACTCCGCCAGGGCTGCCCTTTGTCACCGATTCTGTTCATAACTTTTATGGACAGAATTTCTAAGCGCAACCAGGGTGTTGAAGGGGTCGGTTTGGTGGACTCAGGATTGGGTCACTGCTTTTGCAGATGATGTTGTCCTGTTTGCTTCATCAGGCCGTGATCTTCAGCTCTCTCTGGATCGGTTAGCAGCTGAGTGTGAAGCGGCTGGGATGAGAATCAGCACCTCCAAATCCGAGAGCATGGTCCTCAGCGGAAAAGGGTGGAGTGCCCTCTCAGGGTTGGGGAGAGATCCTGCCCCAAGTGGAGGAGTTCAAGTATCTCGGGGTCTTGTTCACGAGTGAGGGAAGAATGGGCGTGAGATCGACAGGCGGATCGGTGCGGCATCCGCAGTGATCGCGGGCTCTGCATCGGTCTGTCGTGGTGAAAAGGAGCTGAGCCGTAAGGCAAAGCTCTCAATTTACCAGTCGATCTACGCTCCTACCCTCACCTATGGTCATGAGCTATGGGTAGTGACGAAAGAACGAGATCGCGAATACAAGCGGCTGAAATGAGTTTCCTCCGCAGGGTGTCTGGGCTTTCCCTTAAAGATAGGGTGAGAAGCTCAGTCATCCGGGAGGGCTCAGAGTAGAGCCGCTGCTCCTCCGCATCGAGAGGAGTCAGATGAGGTGGCTCGGGCATCTGATCAGGATGCCTCCTGGGCGCCTCCCTGGTGAGGTGTTCGGGCACGTCCAACGGGAGGAGGCCCGGGGAAGACCCAGGACACGCTGGAGGGACTATGTCTCCCGGCTGGCCTGGGAGCATGGGATTCTCCGGAAGAGCTGGAAGAAGTGGCGGGGAGAGGAAGTCTGGGCCTCTCTGCTTAAGCTGCTGCCCCGCGACCCGACCTCGGATAAGCGGAAGAGATGGATGGATGGATGGATGCAGCGTACAGTTGGCCATGTGAAAAGTAATCTTGTTTCAAATCTCGCAGCTTGGATTGCTGCTGTCATAATCGGTTTGAGTTTCATGGTTTGTTTCAATGATGTTAGTATTTGCAGGACTTGTGTTGAAGTGGCATTCGGCATCTGTCAAGCGTTGTAAGCATACAACCGGTTTCATCGATAACTTCACATCCAGCTTTTGAGAGTTTAAACATTCATAAACATCTAAGTGTCCACTACTGAAATTGTCACCTGTGAATCTAAGATGTCTAAGAAGCATAGCGGTTGTCGGAAGGTGTAAAATATTTGGCCATTTCGGTACACTTGAAAGCGACAACCGAATAATTCAGCGGCAGCCATCAACTCACATGCAGAACCATAGGTGAAGGACTTAAGCATTTCACTCTTCTAGTGCTCCTGTGTAGAATAATTATTTCCTGTACCGTCATCAGTCCACACCTTGAACCTGTCCCAGTCATTCAATTCATAAGACACAATGTTCCTCCGGATATCAAGAGTGAGTCTGATATGGCCGTGCAATATGTAACACAGAGAATGGAAAAGGCAGGTGCCATCTCCGGGCATGGAAACCACTCAGTAAGTGACAGTTCTTTGATCGATGGTGATCACCTCGATAGGCATGTTAATGGGGGTACGGTTGGAACGATAAAGGAAATGGGTACCTGAACAATGTAAAGTAAGTCTAAAATACCTACAAATAACTATAATCGTAATAAACGAACAATAAAACAGCGGAGAAGCCATGGATTAAATAAAAAGGCTGCAGTTATCAGCAGGGAGACGTGAATTCTGTGGCGAAGCAAGGAAGGGAATGTAGAGACCGGAGCGATGGACAGCATTATATAGGCAGGCAGCCAACAACGTATATATATGTACGTAAGTAGGATTCATTTAGCGTTGGGAACCTGCGTACCAAATTTCTTGAAGATGGCCCCTTAAGTAATAAAAACTGTTGGAAAGTTCAATATGGCAGCCGACAGTGGTTTCATATCACCGAAATAAGTATGTACATTGGTTTCGGTTAGCGCAGGGAAGCCACCTACCAAATTTCGTGAAGATGGGGCCATATATAAGAAAGTTCAACATGGCGGACGTTGTCGACCATTATGACCATTATACCTACACTAGAAGTTGGAGAATTAGTGATGAGTGAGTGAGTGAGTGAGTGAGTGAGTGAGTGAGTGAGTGAGTGAGTGAGGGCTTTGCCTTTTATTAGTATAGACTGACAAAATGTAGACATGAAGTTTATAATGTGTGAAGCCTGAAGTCCAAATATCAAGGAAACACTTTCACAAAAGGTACAAATATAACAGAGCAAGTGCGCTTTTATTCAAAAATCAGTAACTGCGTACTGCACGATAACGTGCAGTGAATACACTTGACTTGAGCATTCCTACAGTCCTACAGAAACACATGCGTGACAAAATATCACCAGGGAGCAGACATTTGAATGTACCACTACCTTCCACACACGGTGACGCAGTGGTAGCGCTGCTGCCTCGCAGTAAAGAGATTTGGGTTCACTTCCCTGGTCCTCCCTGCATGGAGTTTGCATGTTCTCCATCTGCGTGGGTTTCCTCCGAGTGCTCCAAAATTTCCTATTCAGTTGTATTCTGCATATCACAGCATTCTCCAGTTTGTGGAACAGTTTGTGAGCTAGAGGGCTGATCGCACCCGAAGAAGATACAGACGCCCCTGGGAAACCCAACCACTGAAACACAGACTACCCTCACATTGCTCCTTACCTTCTCACTTGCGCTATAATGCATAATACAAGCCTCGCGCGATACTCGGCTAACTTAAAAGCCTTGTGCAGCGCCTGTCAGTTTTGGAATTGATTGTTTGCTTTTATCTCTCTCTCTCTGAAATTCTCTTCTCCTAGCAGAACTGTCATCTCTGACTTGTCATGGAGCACGTTTAAGCTTTTGGAAAAGAAACAAATGTTTGTTTGCAGTGTTTGAATAAAATTCCTGTTTTCTACAACCACCTGGGTCTCTGTGCAAATCTGTGACCCAAGCGTGACAAGAAGATACAGGTCCTGCAGCTTGTCAATGTTGTTGCCGTCGATCGAAGCGAGGAGAATGTCCTGGACATTCACAGGTTGGCGAAGCAGCACCAAATCCACCACTCTTTCTCCAAGCGGACTGTGAACCCTCCAATCATCTGGACATAATCATTAATGATTTAATATCATGACGAAGAAATTCATCTCGAAGAAATGCAGGTATCCCGGTTAGTAGTATATTCATGACAACTTTTTCCATCACGTCTTCTTCAAACCAGCAGTGCGCTTTATGTATAAAATCTTGAATTTGTGCACGGACTGGGTCATCCATGTTTAGTTTCCAATCTTTAAGTGCATAACTTTTAGCCATTTGAAATGTCTTTGGCGGTATCCATCTGTGCAACCTGGTACCACTTGTCACGCTTGGGTCACAGATTTGCACAGAGACCCAGGTGCTTGTAGAAAACAGAAATTTTATTCAAACACTGCAAACAAGCATTTGTTTCTTTTTCAAAAGCTTAAACGTGCTCCATGACAAGTCAGAGATGACAGTTCCGCTAGGAGCAGAGAAAGTCAGAGAGAGAGACAGATAAAAGCAAACAATCAATTCCAAAACTGACCTTCGCTGCACAAGGCTTTTAAGTTAGCGGAGTATCGCGCAAGTCTTGTATTACGCGTTATAACGCAAGTGAGAAGGTAAGGAGCAATGTGAGGGTAGTGTGTGTTTCAGGGGTTGGGGTTCCCAGAGGCATCTGTATCTTCTTGGGGTGCGATCTGCCCTCCAGCTCACATATAACTATATTGCAAACTGAAACAAGGAAATCTGAAGGTGACGATGGAAAGGTAGTTAAAACAATCACTAAAGCACCAACAGTTTCAGATTTTAGTGGTTGAATATAAAATGCACTATCACAACCTCAACTACACAGTGAAGTTTGATGGTTAAGCCAAGGATGTGTTTTATTAAGGTTTATTGATTTTCTCTCAATGATGTTAACAGTTTATTCAGCATAGGGAGGACACTGACCTTGCATAAGACAATCACAAAAAATTCATACTGAATGTTGCTTTTCTCACCAGCATCACAGATCATTTAAATGCACTAATTATGAACTTACCAGAAACCAAGAATATTCTTTATTATTAGTAATGCTTTGGCTTTTCAGGAAGAGCTATTTCTCTATCAAGAACAGCTTAAAAAGGCGATTTTACTCATTTTCCATTCCTGAGTGTTTGAATAGGTCAGCTGTGCAGCACTGCTTTCCACCCAGCAGAGATTACAGATTATTTTGCTAAAGTTCCAAGGGAATTTAATAGTCATTTTGATGACCTAAAACCACTCATCCCAATAATTCATGTAGTTGAAAATCTATTCAGTACTGTAGTAAAACCTGCTTCAGAACTCACAGAGGTGTTTGTTGCTTCAAAAGCCATTATTAGCCAGCTAATTAATTTGCAGAGTAACTGCATTTTACAACTTAAGTATAAAGAGAAATCAGTTTTAAACTTATGGATGCATTAGGTATCAGGCAGAGAGTATGATGACAAAAAACACATCTAGTCTAATCTAGTTTTACATCTAGTTGCATGTGCAAAAGTACATTTTCACCAATGGACATTATCAAGTGCAAATAGTGCCAATGTCACACTGACAAGCACCTCAACAGGTGTCACTGTACAGCAACAACTGGAAATAAACCTGAAGTAAAGAAACTGGTCAGCAAAATGCAAACTCAGTCTTCACATCAGACAAGTTTACAGTAGGTGTTTTGTATTTTGTAAATAGTATTACATTAAATACACTTTAATGGAAATACAAGTTATTGTTGAAAGTAAATGCAGTGCACATTTTTTCATGAAAGAATAATTTGCTATGAAACAATTTGCTATAAAATCAATTAACTAAATTATAATCAGTTAAAATATTTTTTACATGTTTTTAGATTTACAGTTGTATTACTGAATTGTTTAAGGCAGATAAGGGGACTGCTAATAGGTATCCTTATTGTATTAGTTTGTATTTATGGTGGGACATGGCAGTATTCTATTGTAACTTGCATATTTTCCTTATATGAAGGTATTTAACACTAGAATTACCAGAGTCTACAAAAAAACTTGTAGATCCGGCCCACCTTAAAACCGTTCACACCTCCCCGCCAGCGTCTTTTGTCTTCTAAATGTGCCGATTAAGACGAGCAGCAAGCAGCTGGCTATTCCATCCCCCACCGTCGCAGAACGTTCACTAAGTTTTCCCAGCGCATGCTTTGTTTGATTATCTGGGAGTGACTGAACTGCTGGATTTTAAGTATGGAAATAATAGATCATTATTTGGAACACATGCATTTCATGTGTGTTCTGTTTCTACAGTAATATGTGTAAACATATTGTTAAAACAGAAACTTTTTCATATTTTAGTAATAAACACTTTCACAATAGGTTCAAGAATGGTACAACAGCTTCTGTGGTGTAGCGCTAAGATTTGCTGTCTCAAAATGCACCAGGCTTGCTGTTGTTTAAAATGTTGATCGCGGTTATTTCTGTTGATTAATTCATGCTTTCATTCATTATAGCTAATACTGTTATCAAGTGGTATCTGTTTTTGCCTGTTGCATACAATCTATCTAGCATCTTTCACATCTATCTCCACTCTCATTGCCCGCTTGCCTGCGTGCAGCGTGTGTCGATTGATATATGATTTAATGTATTTCTTTTTGACAATTCTACAAGTTGTAAAATACATCTCTCTATATGTAAAAAAAAATCCTGGAATGTAAAAGCCAGGCGACGAGACATGATCTTCTCGAAAATTCTCGAAAGATATTTAAAGACCCGCGAGAAAACAAAGAGGAGCGTCTCGCGGGGACCGTAAGCATGAGACTTGGTGCCAAGAGATTGTCCCAGGGCAGTCTTGCAGGGACGTGGAACATAAGAGTCTTGCAAGACACGCCCTACTTATCAATTAAGAGCTCGGACAGCCCAACAAAACATTCAGTCATGTAAAGTCACATGGCACATACAGAGCCTGTGCTCTCAGCAAATAAGAAAAAGCAGTGTGGAGAAAAGAGATACATATGCAGAGAAAGGTACAGAATATGAAAGCAGTTACAGTCGAAAGTATTTTAGTGTCCCAGCCAAGATGAAGCCTTTTATGTTTTAAGTGAATGTTAGGTCCGTTCGAGGGAGGGCAGAGTACAACACGGCAGACTGATAGCTGGGTGCTGATTGATGCAGTAAGGGTGAGGCGGGACCCGTGGGGGGAGGGGTTGGAGAGGGTGCTAGAAAGTTGGGTTTGGGGTTACGCAGTCGGCGATTGTTAAAGTAGAACTTTAGTGACACTTTATTACGTCAGTCTCTACAGTATCAAAAAAAAGACTGTACAGAACGCATTGACGCAGACAAAAGGAAATTAGCTTAAGTCAGAGAATTTCAAAAACGGAGTTTAACTCAAATGCATTCATTGGTTACTTTGCAAGAACAAGTATTAACTGCTGATGATGTGGATCGTTTTGTCTGTGCTGAAATTCCAAACAGAGAAACCTTTCCTACATTATAGTACAAAAGTCATTAAACACAAGTCTCATAGACCTCATTTAAAAGATTCAGCATATTGGGACACGAAAGATTCCAAATATTGTTCTGAAATGAAAGTGAAACTAATGAAATAGCAGCAATTCGAAGAAAAAAAAATCTTACAAGTGTGTATCCGGAAAACCAAACATGGGGTTTGGCGAGCGAAGCGAGCAGGGGGCGAAGCCCCTTAGTATACATTATATATAAAACAAAACTACTATATACTGTAGCTAATACTGTAATGTATCTGTCTAGTGCCTTCTCTGTCTGCCTTTTATATAAGTGTCTTCCCTATCTATCCATTTATTGAGTGCCTTTCACATGTGAATGTACTCTCACTACCTGCTTGTTTTTCTGCAGCACCTGTCATAAGGTGCCTTTCACATCTATCTATCTATCAACTTCTGTCTGTGCATTATTCAGTGATCTGTCTGACAGTGTGTGTCTTACAGAACTTAAAAAAAAGAAAAGTTATAAGGACACTTGTTCATGTTAATTGCACTCTCAATTGTTAAAAAAATATTTTAAAAGGAGCCTCCCACATGAAAATATAACAATCTCATTAACTGACAGTGCCTACCAATTTATAAATTTTATGTCTGTTTGAGGTTAAAAAGAAAAAAAATAACACTTTCAGCCCCGGCAGGGAACCGAACTCAGGTCTCTGAGGAACAGCAGGCCTGCTGCACTATGAGACAGCAAATCTTAGCGCTACACCATGGAAGCTGTTGTATTATTCTTGAACCTTTTGTGAAAGTGTTTATTTGATCTTTAGAAATCAGGCTTCACACGTTCTATAGTTTATACCTACATTTTGTAACATTTATTACTTAAATATGAAAAAGTTTCTGTTTTAACAACGTGTTTACACAGATTACTGTAGAAACAGAACACACATGAAATGCATGTGTTCCAAATAATGATCTATTATTTCCATACTAAAACTCCAGCAGTTCAGTCACTCCCAGATAATCAAACAAGGCATGAGCTGGGAAAACTTAGTGAACGTTCTGCGACGGTGGGGGATGGAATAGCCGGCTGCTTGCTGCTCATCTTAATCGGCACATTAAGAAGACAAAAGACGCTGGCGGAGAGGTGCAAACGGTTTTAAGGTGGGCCAGATCTACAAGTTTTTTCGTAGACTCTGGTAATTTTAGTGTTAAAGGAGCAAAAGTAGAGAGAGAGAGAGAGAGGTTAGGAGCATGCACTGATAGAGCGCATTGCCACACCCACCACACGACAAACCAACTCATGATCCAGATTAGGACACGAGTGCAGCCATGCAACGGGCGATACCTCGGCACCACACTAGATCAGATGGAGTGGAAACAGTGTGAGTTTTTTTATGGTGTCCGGAGTGCCAATTCTACCACCAACCCCCAAGTTTTTCCCTGCAGGTTGGAGGCCCTACATGCAAGGCTGGATGCAGATTAACGTCATACCCAGGACAGGCAAAAGTAGACTGGATAATAAAATGTTGATAGATCTAAATTACAGCAATGTTTCAAAGAGCTTTCATAAATAAGATGCATTGTACTTTACTCTCATTTTCAGATAAATTTAATTAAAATTGTTTTTATCTAATGATATGTACTGATTACAACATGAGAAATCTTATGTTAGTTTTGACTCTTCATGCTGCCAATTTACAAAACCGAACAGAAATATGCATGGTCTTAAAGCTGCCATGAAAATGTACATGGCATTATGCCAAAGTTTAGTTTTTATGCATCACGACTTGAATATGGAAACGGATATATGCAACATTTTTGTATGTACACACTGTTTATACATGAGGCACCTGCACTTATTATCAACAAACTCTTCAAATTTATTGTCCTGCCTATCGCAAAGTTACAGTATTAGGTTCAATAAAGAATTAATGAAGGGGTGGAGTGTTTCACTTGACTAAGAATCTGAGCTGGTATTTGGAAGATTGCCGGTTCAAATCCTGTTACTGCCAGAAGGGTTCCTACTCCGGGGAGTCCTTAAGCAAGTCCCATTACCTGAAAATTGCTCCAGGAGCCCTGCACAATGGCTGACTCTGTGCTCTGACCTTCATGTGAAACGACTATTTCCCCTTGGGGATTAATAAAGCATATAAAATAAAAAAATCTAAAATACTATTAGAAGAAAGTAAGGGAGCAATTTATTCAGCATACACTTAATAGATAGACTAGCCGTTTCAAGAGACACATTAATTGCAATGATATAATGCAATTTAAACATTTTATTAAAGATATTCAATAACTGAAAATCAGAGTGTAACAGAATTTATAAGCCGGTACCAGGTATTTTGTTGAAGTGGATCAAAATAACCACTCAGTGTGTCCTAGAATTAGCTGACATATAATTTGCTACAAAGTAACATTTATTATCAAATCTGAGTATGTCCTTGGCTAGTAATCCAGATTTCTGTTTAAATGCAATGTTGACTCTTACTCTACTCTCCTAAGGCACCTGCTGACTTCAGCTGGAAAAGCCCAACAATGGAGAGCTAGCAAAATACTATAACATTTTCAAGATCAGGCAAAAAGTGCCAAAGGGGAAGGAAGACCATTTTATAAGAAACCTTTGGCATTTTATAAAAAGGACAAGCTAAAATAGAGCCAAAGGTGCTCAAATGGACTGAGATCTGGGGCCTCATATATAAAAATGTTATGTACAAAAGTTTCCACGCTCAAATCGCAATATATAAAACCTAAACTTGGCGTAAAGCCATGCACATTTTCACGGTAGCTCCAACCCTGACGTACACAAGTTTTCCGCTTAGTTTTGCAAACTGGCAGCACCAGACGTCAAAGCAGTGCTACTGTTCCTGTGTGGTTACCATTTCTTTTTTAGATCCACATCCCTGACGAGTCTTTATCATATACACTGAAACTGACAGCATATTGTTCATTAGTTTAAGGCATCTGATTGTAATTAACCTGTAACGATATAATGGTCCACAGAATGGTCAAACTATTCTAAATACCATAGCTGCTTTAGTGTTGTTACTCTCACTGCACCCTCTTTTTCTTCTTTCAGCTGCTCACGTTAGGGGTTGCCACAGCAGATCATCTTTTTCTATATTACTCTCACAGCACCACTCGGAGTATTCATATCACTATATCTGAGTGGGTAATCACAGCTGTATAGCAGCTGATCGGAAAGAGAATTATCAGTATACAGCATCAACCACACGCTGTCTCAGCCATGCTGTCTATTGAACTGCTCTCACTCAGCAAACGCTTCAAAGCCTTTCCTGTACGGACCTTGCGGTTCAGAAACAATTTCATCCCAAGAACTATAAACTTACTCAATCATGTCCATCCAGTGCTGTTTGTAGAACTGTTTGTACTTATAAGTACAATTACCTCACTGTAAACTTGCAACACACTTATAATATTGCACAACCTGAGCCACTTTATAAAGCGCGTATTTACATATGATGACGATATCATTTTTAAGATGAAATGCAGCAAAATATGTTTATTATATTATACAGATAAAACTTCAACTTCATTTAAATAATCTATATTGTTAATAATTAAACATGTGAGGGCACGGTGCCGCAGCGCTAGCAAGGAGCTGGCGCTCCGTTCATGGATTGTTCCTGCCTCGCACTGTATTCTTGCTGGTGCTGGCGTGACACTGGAAGGACAGATGGATAGAATAATTAAACACATACTACGAAGATATTTCAATGTTCCTTAAAAGTTTTGAAGAATCAGCGTTCTAAGCTTACAGATGGCTTAAGCGGCGATTGGGTATTTGGAGAAAGAAAAGTAAGGACAGGAATTGGAGGTTAGTACATTTGAAAGAGGCAGTACTGCTACAATAAAGTATTTCATCGATGGTCGCACATGGCGCAGCAAGCATCTTGTGTGAGACATGAACAATCACTGCGCCACTGTGTTCACATGTTTAATAACATGCTTTAACTCCTATCATCATGAAAATTATATCACGTATAAATCTCAATATTTTAATTATTCAGAGAGTTGTAATATCACAAATGTAATGGATTCTGTGTCCTGTCGAAGGAAGAGAAAGCCGAGAAGCATGTTGTGATTCACACACATAGAGCACATAGAAGGTCAAATACAAAACAAAGCACTTAACGTACTACTTTAGTTACGATGGGATTTAAGAAACTAGTAAATTAAACAATTTTAAGATGAAGTTTATGATGTTTTACTTTAATGACAAAATAAACTACATGATTAAAGTGGAAATTTCAAGATTAAAGTTGACATTTCGTGCCTTTTTCGCACTGTGTGCCTATTTTGTTTTTCTCCGTACCCTAATAAACTTTCATATGACACTCAGACGGCGGGCTACGACTCATCTTTTCACGGTGACTTTGATATCTGACAACTTCTTTTTTATTTCAGCACTGTACGATTTTGTGAGCTTGAGCTTTCGAGTTTCTCCAACATGGTATGTCACTCGATCAACTTCTTTTTGTTTTTTATACCACTGTTTAAACCAATAAATAGTACATTTTTCCTTGCCTCCACTTGGTATTTGTTGAAATTCTTCTATTTTCCCTTGTTCTTTTGCCATTGTCTTTTCACAGAAGGCTGAGCTTAACGGCTATTTATATTAATTTGCATATTCAAAGAGGCGTAATTCTGGGAGGAGTTGGGGTGGAACAGCAGGCACATGCACGTGCATTACTTTTCACGCAGACCAGGATTTATGTAGCGGAAGAACATGGAAGTTGGCGTTTCCACAGATTTCTGCATCTGGATTTTGTTGTGCATATGAACATTTCCACTTTCGTGCTTATGCCATGTTATAATGTGAGTTCTACGTGCAGCATTATATATGAGGCCCCTGGTGACTACGGAGGTCATTAGAGTACAGTGAACTTAATGTCATATTCAAGAAACCAGTTTGAGATGATTTGAGCTCTGTGACATGGAGCATTATCCTGCTGGAAGTAGCCATCAGAAGATGGGTACACAGCGGTCATAAATATATACACACACACACAGGCACACACGCGCACCCACACACACACACACACACACACACACACACACACACACACAAACAATTATGTAATTTATTTGTAGAAAATGGAAAAAAATAAACAAAAGTTCAAAAGAGCAGACAGATGCACAAAAAAGTTACCTAAAAGGCAATTCAAAGTAAATAAAAGTCAATACACAGTCCTGTAACCAAAATCATAGAAAATAGGCAAGAATTTACCAAAAAAGAAGAAGAAAACCACAAATCCAGCCAGTAAAAGCAGCACATATAAAACTCCAATAAATAATGAATGATTTCCATTCCAAGGCCATTTTATCTCTAGCATTGAATCCAGCAGGAGTGTACATTCCCTGGGAATATATTTGTTTGAGATGCATCTTATAATAACCAAAATCTAAATATTTATAAATTAAAATACTATATCCTTACCTAATTATACTTACATCTTTGCATAATGGAGACTGTAATGACATACTGCATTATAGCTTCGTACACCAGTTACAGAAGGGAAGAACATAAGTCGGTGCAATGGGTCATCACAACTGCCCAAATCTGGGCACACAGTTGCTGGCAATCAAGGACTTTTATCTGTCTATGTGTCAAAGAAAGTCCTCCAATATCACCAGAGACCCCACTTACCCCCTTCTGGGAAATGAAACAAGACTATCTATGCCTGCACCACAAGACTGAAAAACACTGTTTCTTTCCTAGAGCTGTTAAATTATTGACTATTATATGAGACTAATTTAAATCTCTTATGTGCAATATTTAGTGAATATATACAATACATTTTATGCTGGGGTATTAGACACAGATTATGCGGTAGCTCTTTGGCACCTTGTTTCTACGCTTTTATATATTTTTCTTTTTTTACATTTGAATTTATTTACTTATAATGTATATTGTTTTAAAGAAAAATAAGGGAATATTATTGTAATCTTATTATTTGTTGTCCTTCAGTGATATAATGACAATCATTTTTTTTTCTTCTTCTTCATCAACTCTCTTCACACCTTCCTATTCTAATCTATCTTGGTTTTACCATATCCACTCAAAATTGACCCTTCTAAAATTAAATTTGACCGTTTTAGTTTTTGAATATGCATTCTGACAAAAAACTATGGAACATATTATATGATAGTCACTAAATTCTAATAGTTCAAACACATATTCCCTGAATCCTTTTCCCGATTATTATAGAATACTAAATCTACTGTATATTCTGTTCAAACATAACTCTTCATGGTCTCATTTGTTCCAAAAGTAGTCACAACGTCCCATAAACCTATGACCCATACTTATACAATTAGATTTGTGCCACATGCTAAGACTTCCAATTTCCTCCATATTACCTGGACTGGCACATGGCACAGGCAACATTTCAAAGAAGACTGTTTTATCAATTCTGCACCTAAGTTTGCCACCTGACTCTTTACATTTAAATCTCAAAACTGATAACCTGTCACTATGACATTTCTTTCATCAATAGACAATGACAATTGGATCTGTCCCAGTTCTGGCCAAGAGTCCCTCCACCCGTACAGGAAGGTCTCCTATCTGTGCAACACACTCTACGTGACTCTCAGCCTTTGGAGAAAATCTGCATCTCAGTCCCACCTAATGACAGTCTCCCACTATCTTTAGTTCTCTTTAATGTGAACTAGTTCTGAAGTGACCTGTTGGAGCTCCTCATCCCTAACTATCACCTCAGCATTATCAGACCTACCATTCAGCACGAAAAATTCCTGAAAATAGATAGAAACCTTAGACTCTGGGGTTGATGCTCTTGAATAGTACACACTTTTAGTCCTGTGCTTATGAAAATAAGCCCCTCCTGTTTCTACCTCTCTGATCTGAAGTCTCATTCTACACCACCTTGAGGGTGAACATTAGCTATCTAAAGGACACTGCGGCGTGATCTGCCTATTCCTTACTACAAACATAGTCTAGCTACTTCCTCCTAAAGTTCTGAGACCCTAAACTTGAAGTGCTATTTCAGCTGGTATCTCCTGAAGATATAGAACACCTGGAAGCAGATTTTGTCAAAGTCAGCTTCCAAATAGTCCAATATCATAAAGGATTTGCATCGTATGATCAGAATTTATTTAAGTAACAGGTAAGCTCTTTTCAAATGATAAATTATGAGTTTAACCAAATACAGCACCTGTTTACATATTACTGACCTCTCTAAGATACATACTGTAGATATCTCCTTTATGTACTATTTAAGATGTCTGCTACTGATTCATTTTAAGGTGCCTGCTGAATGTGTTATCCTTTTAAAACTGTTCCTTAAGCATGCCTGTTTATCTCAGAAACTGTCTCTTAGTTGCTTTCTTTCTAACCAAGTCCAACCCAATCAGTACTATACCTGCTAAACAACATCTTTGTTATATGTAGTCTTTACCCTTGCCTTCCTGTTAGCACCAATGTTTGTCAGCTTGCACATGATTTTCCCACATTATCTGGTATTCCTTTACTTCCTTCCTTCCTGGGAATCCCATATACTGTACTTATTTACTCTTAAGCCAGCTATATTTATTGTCCTACCGTTGAACTGCGCTACAACCGCCACCACACATCCCTCACTCACAAAGTTCCGTTGAGCTTGGGCATTTAAAAAATACAACAGAAAAACCTTTCTAAAGGGAAAAAAGCACAATAAAATAACGTTCAGTCAAATTGTACCAAACAAAAATTAAGCTTTTAGGAGAAAACTCTGAATTTGAATAATGCAGAAATAATTCACAGTACCAAACTCTTAGTACAACCAAGAGAAAGGGTGACATCAGCAGATAGTTCAACCTCTGTATATGAGAGAAAGAAGTGTAACAGTACAAACACTGCATTGAGATCCTGTTCGAAAAAAAAAACTTACAGCACAGTACACACAAACTCACATCATTCTTATTTTTTCATTTGTTACTTAATTGTCAATACCTTGGAAAATAATTATACACAAATCTCAAGCCTGTTAGAATCAAGGCTATTAAGTATCAACAAGTAAACTGGAAACACTAAAAACACTGTGTGTTGTTTTAACTTTAATGTGTAAATATCAGGTGTATACATGATTAAGAATGAATTACATCTTAAGTAGCACCTTAAATAACACATTGTACAATAATAAAAAAATAAGTAAATAATATATGTAAATGAAATTATTGGTCAGCATCACCAGCAGTGTCACAATGGATGCCTTGAAGGTGCTAGTTGTCTGAAACTATATAGCGGTTTGTCCAAAAAGCCCAGTGGCATTGGGAAATGAAGGTGAACATTTAAATATGTTGGTCATGTAGGATACTTTTTTCTAACATATGATTTCAGTACAGTATGAAACTCTCAATGACCTCTCTACAACATTGACTCTAAAAATTCGTAAGTGTTATTTATTATATGTTCCATTAATTTTTACAATTGGTAACATGTCTACAAATTAAAACATTGAGAGAACTCATTACATTTTTGCATGTTGGCATGATTAACTGACAAAAGACTGATTAATGAAAAAAGATCCTACCTGCTCTTGTTCCTCCAAATTAATATCAATAGGCTGATCATCATCAATTTTCCTTTTTGGTCGGATGAATGCAGGAGGAGTAAGTTGATGAGCCCACTGAATCTCCTCTGGCTCCAAACCTCGGCCATCACGAAGTCTGGACCAGGCTGTTGTTGCATCATCCTTAGCTGTAAAGTGGGAACTAGATGACTCCTGCTTTGACTCATTATCGTTTTCTTGCGGTTTCGTCTCAGTAGGTATTGCATTTTGTTCTTGGGTAAAATTTGGTTGCTCAGGCCGACAGGCAAATGTAGGCTTGTCTTTAAGGCCTTCTTTAAAGGCTGACACAACCACACTTACTTTCTGCACCTTCTCCACACTTTGCCTTTTGGACATCAGCACCCCCATTGTGTCTGTAAGGAAAAAGATGCAACACAGGTTGGTTTTTACACATGTTCATCATCTACAGGTCTGGTAACATACAATTTCTAAGCTAAGAAATAAAGATATAGCCCTGTAACACATAACTATTATTGTATCTCTTTATTTTAACTTCATCTTAATTACTCTGATTTATAATTTAATGTGACTGTGTAAGAATTTTTAAAGCTTTGTTAGTTGTAGATGTGTGGGCTTATTATGAATACTCTGCAAAGAAATTCATAAGCTTCTTATCAGGTTTGGTAGACTTTTATGGAGAACCACCATGGCCAGAGAAAAAGTTGCTTCTACTAGGTTAAACGGGGTTTTTCTTTCGACGCTCCGGTTTTCCTCCCACAGTACTGTGTGTTTAGTATTGTTTCCTGTTATTTAGCAAGAATATTCCAATGGAGCAGAATAGAGTTTTTTCTTTGCTATTTAAATTTATTAGATTACTAGCCAACCTGCGGCATAGCATACGCTGCATAATTATTCATTGATGGGTGAAGACATCCTGAAAGACACATTTGACCAAATGGGGTGGATTTTAGGATACGACTGTGAGTGAATGAAAAGATGGAACTCTGCAGAGAGCAACATACAATTGTCTATGCCTGAAAACTGGTTTTGGCAGATACGGTCATATGTTTTTGAAAGCTTGGCCCTGTGCCTTATTAATTGTCATTGCAAAGGCCAATCTAACAGGAAATTGTTTGTAAAAGTAAAAGGCAAATTTGAATCTGATGGGGTCATTGAAATCCGGGGAATAAGGACAGTTTATGAGGTAGCAGCCGCGATAGTTTTACACTCCAGTACATTGCGGTGACTGCTGGTAACAGAAAGTCTATTGCCATTACAGAGACCTCTTGCTGGCACATTTGCAGGAAGTATGTATGCCCCGAGAGCGAGGGTGGATGCGGAAGGAGGATTAGAGTTGGTGGGCGCGGCTCTGTCGTGTGTATACCATGACGTGGGAGAAGGGTTAGAGTTGGTGGGCGGGGCTCTGTGAGTTGGCGGGCGTGGCTCTATCGTGCATATCCCATGGTCGGGCGACTTAGTGAATTATATATATATACACAGCTGGAATCGAAAAGAACAATGAAAAATCAACGTGGCTCAGAGGTTCATATGGACTATAGCAGAGAAGAAAGCGACTGAGGCAGTCTTTGGTGAGGTCTTGCGTGCGGGCACATGAGCAGGCAGTACACATGCCTCGAAAGCAACGGTGGACGCGGAAGGAGGATTAGAGTCGGCGGTCGGGGCTCTGTAGTGCGTATCCCATGACGCGGGAGCCGGGTTAGAGTTGGTGGGTGGGGCTCTGTCATGCGTATCCCATGGTCTTAGAGTTGGTGGGTGGGGCTCTGTGAGTTGGTGGGCTTGGCTCTGTCATGCGTATTCCATGGTCGGGCGAATTAGTGAATTATATATATAGATAGACAGCCGGAATTGAAAAGAACAATGAAAAGTCAACGTGGCTCAGAGGTTCATATGTACTGTAGCAGAGACAAAAGCAGCTGAGGCTGTGTTTGGTGAGGTGTTGCGTGTGGGCACATGAACAGGCAGTACGCATGCCTCGAGAGTGAGAGTGGACGCGGAAGGAGGATTAGAGTTGGCGGGTGGGGCTCTGTCGTGCGTATCCCATGGCGCGGGAGGAGGGTTAGAGTTGGAAGGAGGGGCTCTGTTGTGTGTATCCCATGGTCTTAGAGTTGGTGGACGGGGCTCTGTGAGTTGGCGGGTGTGGCTCTGTCGTGGATATCCCATGGTTGGGCGACTTAGTGAATTATATATATAGATATACAA
The DNA here is from genome assembly GCF_016835505.1 of Polypterus senegalus. Classification (NCBI taxonomy): domain Eukaryota; kingdom Metazoa; phylum Chordata; class Cladistia; order Polypteriformes; family Polypteridae; genus Polypterus; species Polypterus senegalus. The sequence goes on along the minus strand of NC_053160.1, from coordinate 110,766,150 downwards.
TGGAAAGCTCACAGATTGCTTGTTAGGTTCTCATATGAACCCTTGTGATGGTTGAAGTTCCGTGGCTGTGGAAAAAAATATAGACATAACTGCTCAGCCTATCATGGATATGGGAAACGACGTAGGAGAAATAGAGTTTTCATTCATGTTTTAGTGCTCCTTCGCAGGTTAACACAGTAGCGGCACAACATTTTACTGACATTTGTGCATGGGGTACCTAAGAAGAGCAAGCCGTGAAGGACCGGAACAGAAAATTTCTCTATATGCAGATGATATGGTACTGTATATATCATTCATCCATCCATCCATCCTCTTCCGCTTATCCGAGGTCGGGTCGCGGGGGTAGCAGCTTAAGCAGAGAAGCCCAGACTTTCCTCTCCCCGGCCACTTCTTCCAGCTCTTCCAGGAGAATCCCAAGGCATTTTCCAGGCCAGCCGGGAGACACAGTCCCTCCAGCGTGTCCTGGGTCTTCCCCGGGGCCTCCTCCCGGTTGGACGTGCCCGGAACACCTCACCAGGGAAGCGTCCAGGAGGCATCCTGATCAGATGCCCGAGCCACCTCATCTGACTCCTCTCGATGCGGAGGAGCAGTGGCTCTACTCTGAGCCCTTACGGGATGACTGAGCTCCTCACCCTATCTTTAAGGGAAAGCCCAGACACCCTGCGGAGGAAACTCATTTCAGCTGCTTGTATTCGCGATCTCATTCTTTCGGTCACTACCCATAGCTCATGAGCATAGGTGAGGGTAGGAATGTAGATCGACTGGTAAATTGAGAGCTTTGCCTTACAGCTCAGCTCTTTTTTCACCATGACAGACCGATGCAGAGCCCGTATCACTGCAGATGCCCCATCGATCCGCCTGTCAATCTCACAATCCATTCTTCCCTCACTCGTGAACAAGACCCCGAGATACTTAAACTCCTCCACTTGGGGCAGGATCTCGCCCCCAACCCTGAGAGGGCACTCCACCCTTTTCCAGCTGAGGACCATGGTCTCGGATTTGGAGGTGCTGATTCTCATCCCAGCCGCTTCACACTCAGCTGCGAACCGCTCCAGAGAGCTGAAGATCATGGCCTGATGAAGCAAACAGGACAACATCATCTGCAAAAAGCAGTGACCCAATCCTGAGTCCACCAAACCGGACCCCTTCAACACCCTGGCTGCGCCTAGAAATTCTGTCCATAAAAGTTATGAACAGAATCGGTGACAAAGGGCAGCGAAACAGGCTCGACTTACTGCCGGCAATGCAGACCAAGCTCTGACACCGGTTGTACAGGGTCCGAACAGCTCTTATCAGGGGGTCCGGTACCCCATACTCCCGGAGCACCCCCCACAGGATTCCCGAGGGACGGGTCGAACGCCTTTTCCAAGTCCGCAAAGCACATGTAGACTGGTTGGGCAAACTCCCATGCACCCTCCAGGATCCTGCTAAGGGTGTAGAGCTGGTCCACTGTTCCGCGACCAGGACAAAAACCACACTGTTCCTCCTGAATCTGAGGTTCGACTATCCAACAGACCCTCCTCTCCAGAACCCCCGAATAGACTTTTCCAGGGAGGCTGAGGAGTGTGATCCCTCTATAGTTGGAACACACCCTCGGTCCCCTTTTAAAGAGGGATCACCACCCCGGTCTGCCAATCCAGAGGCACTGTCCCGATGTCCATGCGATGTTGCAGAGGCGTGTCAACCAAGACAGTCCTACAACATCCAGAGCCTTAAGGAACTCGGTATCTCATCCACCCCCGGGGCCCTGCCACCAAGGAGTTTTTTGACCACCTCGGTGACTTCAGTCCCAGAGATGGAAGAGCCCACTTCAGAGTCCCCAGGCTCTGCTTCCTCATTGGAAGGCATGTTAGTGGGATTGAGGAGGTCTTCGAAGTACTCCCCCCACCGACCATATACGGTGTTGACACTGCACTGCTTCCCCTTCCTGAGACGCCGGACCAGAATCTCCTCAAAGCCGTCCGAAAGTCATTCTCCATGGCCTCTCCAAACTCCTCCCATGCCCGAGTTTTTGCTTCAGCAACAACTGAAGCCGCATTCCGCTTGGCCTGCCGGTACCTATCAGCTGCCTCCAGAGACCCACAGGACAAAAGGTCCTATAGGACTCCTTCTTCAGCTTGGCGGCATCCCTCACCGCCGGTGTCCACCAACGGGTTTGGGGATTGCTGCCGCGACAGGCACTGACCACCTTACGGCCACAGCTCCGGTCAGCCGCCTCAACAATAGGGGCACGGAACATGGCCCATTGGACTCAATGTCCCCACCTCCCTCGGGACGTGGTCAAAGTTCTGCCCCAGGTGGGAGTTGAAGCTACTTCTGACAGGGGACTCTGCCAGCCGTTCCCAGCAGACCCTCACAACACGTTTGGGCCTACCAGGTCTGACCGGCATCTTCCCCCACCATCGAAGCCAACTCACCACCAGGTGGTGATCAGTTGACAGCTCCGCCCCTCTCTTCACCCGAGTGTCCAAGACATATGGCCGCAAGTCCGATGACACAACCACAAAGTCAATCATCGAACTGAGGCCTAGGGTGTCCTGGTGCCAAGTGCACATATGAACACCCTTATGCTTGAACATGGTGTTAGTTATGGACAAACCGTGGTGAGCACAGAAGTCCAATAAAAAAACACTGCTCGGGTTCAGATTGGGGGGGTCATTCCTTCCAATCACGCCCTTCCAGGTCTCACTGTCATTGCCCGTGGCATTGAAGTCTCCCAGCAAAACAGGGAATCCCAGAAGGTATGCCCTCTAGCACTCCCTCCAGAGACTCCAAAAAGGGTGGATACTCCAAACTTCTGTTCGGCGTACACGCACAAACAACAGTCAGGAGCCTTCCCCCCACCCGAAGGAGGAGGGAGGCCGCCCTCTCATCCACCGGGGTAAACCCCAACGCACAGGCTCCAAGTCGGGGGGCAATAAGTATGCCCACACCGGCTCGGCCTCTCACCGGGGGCAACTCCAGAGTGGTAGAGAGTCCAGCCCCTCTCAAGGAGATTGGTTCCAGAGTCCAAGCTGTGTGTCGAGGTGAGTCCGACTATATCTAGCCGGAACCTCTCAACCTTGCGCACTAGCTCAGGCTCCTTCCCCTTCAGAGAGGTGACATTCCACGTCCCAAGAGCCAGTTTCTGTAGCCGAGGATCAGACCGCCAAGGTCCCCGCCTCCGGCCACCACCCAACTCAAACTGCACCTGACCTCCTTGGCCCATCCCATAGGTGGTGAGCCCATGGGAAGGAGGACCCACGTTACCTCTTCCACCCCATGGGTGCAGGCCCGGCCACCAGGCGCTCTCCATCGAGCCCCACCCCCAGGCCTGGCTCCAGAGGGGGGACCCGGTGACCTGCGTCCGGGCAAGGGAAAACGTCGTCCACAGTTTTTATTCTTCATTGGAGGTGTTGAACCGTTCTTTGTCTTATCCCTCACCTAGGACCAGTTTGCCTTGGGTGGCCCTACCAGGGGCATAAAGCCCGGACAACATAGCTCCTAGGATCATTGGGACACACAAGTCCCAGCCTCGCTGAGTCACATGTTTTGAGCCTGCACCAAATTAACATCATTTTGGAACACAATTTTTAAGTGCCTTTCAGACAGCCAGTGTCACAATCCCTCCTAAGCCATTAACAGGTGTGTTTGGTGCTCTTCCAAATGGGTTTAAAGTGGAGAAGGACAAACAAACTGTGATTGAATTCACTACACTTCTGGCACGCAGACTTATTTTGCTAAACTGGAAGAATCCTAACTCTCCTCTTTTAAGTTCAGTGGGAAACTGATATTTTATACTATTTGAAATTGGAAAAAATCAAATATTCAGTTAGAGGATCTGTACAGAATTTATTCAAAACCTGACAGGATCTAATCAATAATATTTTAGAATAAGCTCTTAAAGCACAGAGGAAGCAATTATCTCCACATTTCTTTTTCTTCTCCATTAATCTCTATTGGTCTATTAAACTCATCAATTTAGGTATGTTTACAAGCCTTAAGTTTTAACCTGTTGGCCATGCTCTCTCTCTCCAGGGTGGGGGTCGACTTGTTTTTCAATCTCAATCCTATTTTTGTAAAAAATTATCGATTTGAATGGAATGATTACAATAAAATTATTAAAAAATAAATAAATAAATGAATAATTAGACTTATTACTAAAACAAGAGCAAGTCGTGGGGATTAAACTAGCCAGTTCCAAAGCCATTTTTGGAGTGGTTTCCGATGGTCAAGTGCTTAGGCGCACTCCCATAACTCTTTCAGAAAAGATGGAGAAATTGCTAGGTGTAAATTAGGGAAAATTGGTTAGAATGATGAAGTGATCAGTTTCTGAGTGGATGTCACAAAAAGTTACCCAGGTGCGATTGAGGAAGAAATAAAAGTGGGTCAAGGTTCACAGCATACACTAGGTGGATGCACGCGCTAGTGCTGGTAGGTTAAAAGGTGGACTACACATGAATGGGGGTTGGTGCCCGGTATACCTCCCAACGTAACGGATTACTGGGGGATTCGGGCAACGTAAATATGGACTGGATAGATGAAACAGCTTGCGGTATAAAATCATGGTCCAAAAAACCAACAGCCGGGAGTTGGGCTTGATGGTTTGCTTGTACATCCAGGCTACTATTAAAGATACATTTTGCCCCTGTATATAGTGGTTGTAACAATCCGAGTCACTTCCTTTAATAGTTTGGGTAGAAGGAATCTGTGCTTCAGGGTGCTAATTTTTCTTTACACTTTGTGTGTTTTCCTTGTGCTAAATTTTTTTACTTTTTGATTTTGATTATTTTTCAGTTTGGCCTTCATGAACTCTTTAAGTTGGAAGAAGGAGGATAAAGATTCTTTCTGTTGTTTTTTAATCACTTTCGTTTAGGAACCACTGTGAACATTGTATATAGCAATTGGACATATTTTTCTCATTTTGTTAGTGTTTTTGCCTTGAACTTTTTGAATATTTTTGCAAGACATTTGTTTTGTAAATACAGTAGATTTGGCATGATTGGAGTAAACCATAATTCTATTTTGGCATACTTTTTAGTCTGTGACTTACTTTGCTCATCCTTCAGTTATGTCTATTAACACCCATTCTGGGATCCTACATCAGTGCCAGTGCACAGGGTGCCACAACTCTACTTTGTACCATTCATATTTAAGAGAAGATGAAGTATTAAACCATTCCTGATTCACAAATTAGCAAAATGTATTTCAAATATGATCTATATTTGTCAATTAACCTATAAATCACTTTTTCCAGCAAATATATTTTGTATTGGATACCATATTTGAATAAAGTCCAAATGCTGCAACTAAAAATTAATTTCTTCTTCTTCTATTGGCTGCTCCCATTAGGGGTTGGCGCAGCAGATCATCTTCCTCCATATCTTTCTGTCCTCTGAATCTCCCATCACCTGTATGTCCTCTCTCACTACATCTTTGCCTAGCAGCTCTATCCTTAGTATATTTCTCCCAATATACTCAGCATCTCTCCTCTGCACATGTCCAAACCAACGCAATCTCGTCTCTCTGACTTTGTCTCCCAACTGTCCAACCTGAGCTGACTCTCTAATGTACTCATTTCTAATCCTGTCCATACTCATCACACCCTCTGCAAACCTTAGCAACTTAACTCTGCCACCTCCAGCTCTGTCTCCTGCTTTCTGGTCAGTGAAACCGTTTCCAACCCATAAAACATAGCTGGTCTCACTACCATCCTGTAGACCTTCCCATTCACTTCTGCTGATATCCGTCAGTCACAAATCACTCCTGACACTCTTCTCCAACCATTCCACCCTGCCTGCACTCTCTTTTTCACCTGTCTTCCACAATCCCCATTACTCTGTACTGCTGACCCAAAATATTTAAACTCATCCACCTTTGCCAACTCTACTCCTTGCATCCTCACCATTCCAGTCACCTCCCTCTCATTTACACACATGTATTCTGTCTTGTTCCTACTGAACTTCATTCCTGTCCTCTCTAGAGCATATCTCCACCTGTCCAGGGTCTCCTCAACCTGCTCCCTACTATCGCTACAGACCACAATGCCAACAGCAAACATCATAGTCCACAGGGACTTCTGTCTAATCTCATCTGTCATCCTGTCCATCACCATGGCAAATAAGAAAGGGCTCAGAGCCGATCCCTGATGTAATCCCACCTCCAACTTGAATGCATCCATCACTCCTACAGCAGACCTCGCCACAGTCACACTTACCTTGTACATATCCTGTACAACTCTTACATACTTCTCTGCCACTTCTGACTTCCTCATACAATACCACAACTCCTCTCAAGGCACCCTGTCATATGCTTTCTCCAGGTCCACAAAGATGCAATGCAACTCCTTCTGGCCTTCTCTATGCTTCTTCATTAACAGCCTCAGAGCAAACATTGCATCTGTGGTGCTCTTTCTTCGCATGAAACCATAATGCTGCTCACTAATCATCACCTCACTTCTTAACCTAGCTTCCACTGCTCTTTCCCATAACTTCATGCTGTGGCTCATCAATTTTATTCCCCTGTAGTTACTGCAGTCCTGCACATCCCCCTTATTCTTACATATTGGCACCAGTACACTTCTTCTCTTCTCCTCAGGCATCCTCTCACTTTCCAAGATTCCATTAAACAATCTGGTTAAAAACTCCACTGCCATCTCTCCTAAACACCTCCATGCTTCCACAGGTATGTCATCTGGACCAACGGCCTTTCCATTCTTCATCCTCTTCATAGTTGTCCTTACTTCCTCCTTGCTAATCCGTTGCACTTCCTGATTCACTATCTCCACATCATCCAACCTCTTCTCTCTCACTTCTCTTCATTCATAAGCCTCTCTCAAAGTACTCTTTCCATTTGCTCAACACACTCTCCTCACTTGTGAGTATGTTTCCATCTTTATCCTTTATTACCCTAACCTGCTGCGCATGTTTCCCAGCTCGGTCCCTCTGTCTAGCCAATCGGCACAGGTCCTTTTCTCCCTCCTTAGTGTCCAACCTTTCATACAACTCATCATACGCTTTTTCTTTAGCCTTCGCCATCTCTCTTTTCACCTTGCGCCTTATCTCCTTGTACTCTTGTCTACTTTCTGCACCTCTCTGACTATCCCACTTCTTCTTTGCCATCATCTTCCTCTGTATATTCTCCTGTATTTCCCCATTCAATCACAAGGTTTCCTTTTCCTCCTTCCTCTGTCCAGATGTCACGCCAAGCACCCTTCTTGCTGTAATTCCTCACTATCACCCAGCGCGTGTCTCACCTTCTCCCTAAATTAAACCTTGCAGTCTTCTTTTTTCAACTTCCACAATTTGATCCTTGGCTCTGCCCTCACTCTCTTCCTCTTCTTGATCTCCAATGTCATCCTACAGACCACCATCCCATGCTGTTTAACTACATTTTCCCCTGCCACTACTTTGCAGTCTTCAATCTCCTTCTGATTGACTCTTCTGCATAGGATGTAATCTACCTGTGTGCATCCTCCTCCACTCTTATACATCACCCTATGTTCCTCCCTCTTCTTAAAATATGTATTCACCACAGCCATGTCCATTCTTTTGGCAAAATCCACTATCCTCTGACCTTCTTCATTCTCTCCTTGACAGACAATTATATTATGATTTCAGTGCTGGAAACTTAAAAAAAAACTTCAATACTTAAAAGAAATGGCTGAGGCCTAAGCACTTCTAACTGACTGGGACAATATTACAAATTAGAGATGTCATTATACCAGAATTTTTGCATTTTATACCAAGACCAATGAAATTTTTGTAAACTTGATATCTATTTGATATCATGGTAAAAAAAATGTTATTCATTATTCATGCAAACAATACTGTGTATTTTTGTAATAGAATAAAAATATATAAATATTACCAGTAACAACAGTTTGATGTTGCTTTTATAGCCATCAAGTAATTAATCTACTATCATTTTTATTTAAACTAGTTTATACATTCATAAACATCAAAAAATTATACAGGGTTTAAATTTTAGTGTGTGATAGACAATGGGATTCCCTAGTGTCTATGTTATAATCTTTGGAGAATTTCAGCATATTGTTTATAAAGAAGGGCAGCACAGTGGCACAGTGGTAGTGCTGCTGTAAGGAGACCTGGGTTCAGTTCCCGGGTCCTCCCTGCGTGGAGTTTGCATGTTCTCTCCGTGTCTGTGTGGGTTTCCTCTGGGTGCTCCGGTTTCCTCTCACAGTCCAAAGACATGCAGGTTAGGTGCATTGGCAATCCTAAATTGTCCCTAGTGTGTATTTGGAGTGTGGGTGTGTGTTTGTATGCCTTGCAGTGGGCTGGCAGCCTGCCCGGGTTTGTTCCTGCCTTGCGCCCTGTGTTGGCTGGGATTGGCTCCAGCAGACCCCTGTGACCCTGTGTTAGGATATAGCGGGTTGGAAAATGACTGACTGACTCTTTATAAAGAATGACATCATCAGAAACTAACTGGTTTATATTGCCATGTTCACATTCTGACTTTATTCTCTAACATTTTCTCTTTTTTCTCTTCAGGACACTGCTTAAAATCAATACTAAAAGTAAAGTACAAATGTTACATCTGTACTGTTGAATTGGTGAAATCCTAGATAATTAAGAATATTTTTATTTAAAGATAATCTTTAAAGCTATTTTTCTGACATGCTTTTTAAAATGTAGTTAGTCAGAGAATCACTCTATTAGGTTTGTAACATTTGCAATTGTAAGATTAATATTTGCATCATTAGCTGATTAAAAAACTTGCAAAAGAATAATTTTTAATGGATCAGTCAAATTAATTCAAATTTTGTTGTTATGTAATGTTATAGACTCATGGTGCTTTAATTGTAAGTCTGTCTCTCCTTTTTTATATTTGTCCAAACTTTAAAGCTTTCTGTGTGAAATCTGTCTTTTCAGTTTTAAAATAATCTGTAATTTCAGAAATCTTTTAAATAAACTTTTGTTGTGCTCCTCTCAAAGTATTTTTTATGAGCGATCAGACTTTGTTATTACTTAGCTTGTGTACAAATACACAGTTGTAAACTTGTTAAGGGTGAACTTCACACAAACGTTACAAGTTTTTCTTTACAAAGGGAAAACTAGACACATGTAATAAGTTAGCAAGTACTGTCATAGACAGTAGGACTTTAGGGACATTCTAAACTCGACTTGATATTATTTTGGAGAAATTAAGTGGATTGGATTGGTGGACTTTGTTAGGCTTAATGTTCTGTTCTCTTCAAGATATTTCTAATGTTCCAATGTTCGAATGCTGCTTTTCCCTCCTGTTCACTGCGTGCCTCAACAATTATTCCATATTAATGATGACTATATGTAAATATAATGAACCACGAAATTAATTTTATTTTGTTATTAACAGATGGACTAGCTCATTTAATTGCCAGTGTAGACACACCATATAGCCACTTTATTTGAAAAATGGGTTGATTTTACATACTACAACTGCTACCTGCTCATAACTGTGGGTGTGTGCGAGGCTTTCCTGCAAACCTGAACTGTATAAGCCACTTAGGAAGTTTAGACAGTGGCTTTAACAGTTTTTCTTTTCAAAATTTGTTGATATGGTGCTGTATCATCAACACTGTGAACCATTTTAATATACAGTATAGTTTTTACTCATGTTTACTCATTGTACTCGTGTACTTCATATACTTGCAGACACACACACAAGTGCAGTACCGACTTTCATTCTGTACTACCAATACTGCTAGTACCATTACATTTTCAGAATTTTATTATTGTCTTGGTACCAAAATATCAGTTCTTGTGACATCCCTATTACAAATAATACAAAAAAATGTCAACAGAGAACAGACAAGGGAGCAAGGAAAAAAGAACAAAATACACAAAAATGAATTATACTGCTAAACAAAAAGATACAATTTTAACACAATGACAGGCTGCACACAACATCATGAGATCCTATACATACGATCTTAAATGATCTTGAGATGTTTTACGTTGTTACTGAGTTCACTTGCCTTGGGATGAGGTTACTGCTATTAGGGAATAAATGGTCTTGTAGCAATGCCCTAATGAAATTTTGACTTTCAAAGAAAACATCAAAATGCTTAATTTAGCTGAACCAAACCCCCCTCCTCCTCATTAGAGTTATGTCAGGGAAGAAAAAAACTTTTATAGGTTTATTAGGCATGCAAATGAGGGGGCTAAAGTTGCTTATATTTTTTCTTGCTGACAAATAAGCCCCTTGAATGGGTGTCTGTGCCATACTGTAATGTACCCAAATTTGGAACTTTTTATAAAGAGACTGCATGTATTTTTAATATTTCAATTACACATATAATGCTTGTAGTGACTTAAAAAAACAGCCCTCCCTGTTTATATGACACTAGCTAACCTGAACAATTAAAACAGGATCTCTGAAACTGTACCAATATCATAATAAATGCATATTGTGTTGACTGTTGTTACAAACATTTGCAAGTAATACTTAATTGCAACTGAATGGAATCCAAGCCTGAAATCATGACCCTGGATGTGGACCGAATAAAAGGAGGGCTTCAAATGCACTAGGTGAAAAGATCACACTAATCAACCTCAATGGTACTCGAAGCATTCCTCTCTTCATTTTAGTTTAAGCTTCTATTCCATCGCTACTACACCTTGGTTACAGCCTTCCTCTGCACCTTACACAACAAGCACTCTGTATTGAGGGCAAGTAAATATTTCCAAGGTCCTTTCAGGAAAGCTTTACTTTTGTTACTGGAACATCATGCTAGTGTTCCTTCCAGCTGTGCCTGCTGCTTCTACATCACTTGTGTTATTTTTGCAACTATAACATGATTTATCTTACAGTATGTCTATCTATGCAAGGGTATGTATATACTGCATTATTTGTACTTTGATAATGTGAATAAACCACATGATAATTTGTAAGGAGCATCATTTACCCAATATTAAAGCATAGGTAGTTCAAGCAATATTTGAAGGTAGTTCTTATTTCTCCTAGTTGGGTTTTTGAAATAGCATTTTTAACTGTTAATCAACTGTTGTATGCTTTAACCACTGAACCATGTTGCCTGATCAGAATATAAAAACCTTTTTTTTTCCAAAGGTTCAGGCTAAAAGAGTATTCAATATGGAAATGAAAAGTAATACTTTTAAAGTAAATATATGTATCATCACTTTTACTGATCATGTTGGATTATTCATAAACAACTACAAACCAGATTGGACTGGCAGCTCCAGTTTCTATTAATTTAATCCAGTTCAGTGCTAAAGATGGTTCAATCCTACTCCAGCAGTAACGGGTGTAAAGGGATAAAAACCTATTGATAGGCGATTAAGTGGCAGAGGGAAGAGAGACAGAGAGAAAGTGATTACAGGTAAATTAGTTTGGTGTTGTACTTGGAACATGGGCTAGTTGATATGCTACCCCACATGACATATAGTGTTCAGTCCTGTAAAGTCAAGTCCAGAATGATAGCAGAGGTGCTATTTTCTTCTTTTGCTTTTATGTTATCTATTGTGTACTTTTTTTGGAAAGCAAAACTGAACCTATTTTGATTTGTTTAAACCCTTGGCTTTACTCAGAATGTGCTTAGCAAACCCAAACTGACAATTATATAAAAGATTTGTAGCCAGACACTGCTTCTTGAACTGGAAGAAGATGTCAATAACAATTTTCTCTGTAATCAAACAGAAATTATGGTATGGACTTCAAGGGACTTAAATAGATTGACAACAATTTATATTCTATGAATAGAGGTAAGCAGGCAGTTATGTCAGCATAGGAATAACACTTAACAGTGAGAATGGTTGGAAACGGTATTCAACTTAATAAGGTAAAGGAGTAGACAAAATAACAGCACTACATGTACCACATGAAACTTTGAATTAACTAAATCCCAACTAAAAATGCAGCTGCAAATAAAGTCAGATTAATTGCCAATTACCAGGATGTACAAATTGCTGCTAAATTATTCACAGAAATAATGACAGCACAGGCCAAAAATGGACAATCTGCATTGGGAAAGGGAAACAGTGGTCAGTGAAAGGTCACCAACAGTTATAAATTGACAATTCACAGGATCTCTCTTAACTGCCAAAAAAATCATCTTCAAACATTATTCACAGAAATTAAATCAGTCGCAACAAAATGGCATGTTGTGAACCTCACAAAGGTTCAATTTTTGGCATGGCTGATTTTCACAAACAATGTGCATCCTTCAAAGATGCATAACCTGGTTTAAGGAGCACAAACCCTGAACTCCAGTGCAATGGAAAGAGTAATACAGTCTGGTAAGTCACCCTACATACTATTTTGTATGTCTAAATAAATGTATATATAAAAATAGCCAAAGGATACCTTAATCCTACAATTAATGTTTGTTGGGAAGCAATTTTGTGGAGTTCATTAGATTTAAACATTGCTATGCCTGTTGATAAAAGGGCCAAGGAATACAACCCCATTGTACAGGTGAATACTATGGTGCAGGCACTGTTCCCTCAGGGTGTTCCCCTATTTCAGGATGATAATGACCACATAAACACTGCTAAATCAATTTACCAGTAGTTTCAGGAAACCCAGGATGAAGTCAAACACCTTCCACAACCATCCTAAATCACAATATTTAAACACCACTGAGCCTTAATAAAATGCAGTGGAGCATAAAGTGCAAGACAAATTTCTTACTTCTCCATCCCTCCAAGGCCTGAGGTCTTAAACATATCATAAGAAAACACTCCAAAAATTCTTCTAATTTTTTTTAAATAAATCATGTAATTAAGCACATTCTTAAAAAAAATCACATATTATACATTACAAGACTGAAAGATGTTAAATATATAAATGATAAAAAAAAACAAAATTCAACTGATATCCTACATACAGAGAACAGGCATACACATGTAAGTGTGCCAAACGAAAGCTGAAAGTCTAGTTTTTTCCACTAAACACTTCTTTCCCCTACTTTAAATGCAACAAAAGAAAATATCCTGACATGTAACATCCTTTTGCAGGAAAAAAAATAAGAATTAAAGTTCAATGCATCCCATTGTATACTATACACAAAGACCTCAGAAAATTAATGTTTCATCAGCTTGTACAGGCTATGTGCTAAACCCAAAAATTCAAAAATGTGTGTAAACTCTTAAAAAAATGGCTGCCTTATAGGAATCAGGATTTTTGTCTTATGAATAAATGCCTTTTATTCAGTTTTACAGCCATTCACCAAAAAAGCCCATGGGCTCTGCCTGACCTCAAAGCTTAATGTGCTAAATTAATATTGTCAGTATGTAAATTTTGATGGAAGCATGTCCACTATAGAGACCCCTCCTCTATCACCTTCACTTAACATAAACACATTACTTTCAATTTGTGAGCTAAGCAGAACAACTCATCATGCTTGATTTTAAGAAAATTGTTGCACATAAATAAATAATAAACGGCTCGTTAGTTTAAAGTCACTCTTAAAAACTGCCCATGAACAGAAAAATAAAAACCAAAGAGGGCCTTTGGTTTGTGCTCTCATTATGAAGTCATTCAGCGCTGACAGAGTATGTTCAACAACTAAAGTAATGTACTACTAACCATCACTAAATTATTAATTCATTACTTACCAAAACAGCAAAATGGCAAAACAAAAGAATAAGCAGGAGAGATATTTTAAATATTACCTTAAGAAAATATATTAAATGATTACAAAAATAATATTGGAAGAACAACAGGAAAGGAAAAAAGTATGTTTAATTCTTCATTACGAAAAATAAAATAGTGTGTAATATCTAGAATAGTCAAATAAAGCTGCTTTATTTTACATACTTTACAGATCCCACAGGAGAAGATGTATTTTTGCATGTAGTATAAATTTTCAAAAAAAATACAGGGGTACAGGGTATGGAAAAAAACAAACAATAAAGAAAACTAAACTAATGAAAATGAAATCCAGCCACAGGAAAAGAAAACAACAAAATAAAAAAATACATAAAATGAAGTACAATAATACAATAATAAATATAAACACATAAAATACAGAGGTGAAAACTCATACTCATATGCATTAGAAAAAACAGTTCAATTTTAAAAATTCAATTTTTTAACAAATTTCAGTTTAAGACATTTTGGGATAAAGTGATTTTAAGATACAATGATATACTTGTACAAAACAGGTCTTCCTGATTCTGTTTCAAACTAAGATTAAAGTACACTTCTGTCCTTGACATTGGGAAAAATGGCAACAATTCTGTCTATAGCTTAACTTTCTCATTTACTAAGAAAATATTACTGCTACAATACACATAAGCATTCTGCATTATGGTGAACCTAACACCAGACATGACTGATTTTTTGAAGAAGACAAAATTGCTCATTCAATAATCTAATGAATGCAAGATTATACAGTATAAAAGAATTTGGAGAAAAAAAAAATAAAATTTGAGTTATGGGAATTACTTTATCCTGGCCAGGTATGTGTGATTCTGGATAAAAGTGACAGAAGACCACTCTGTCGGCAAGTGGCTCTTGACACGTGCAATGATACTAAAAGGACTGACTTCATCTCCTCAGTTCCTTCTAACGACAATGGTGGGTTTGGAAAATTAATGGACGGACACATTTAGTCAGTGATTCAAAGATAATTAACTTTCTTTTGCTTAATGCTTTCAGGAAAATGCTGACATTTCTAGTTTTACACTGCAGGCGATGTGTTAAATATCAATCGAGGAGGCAATGGTAATTACTTTACCTAACACATGATAACCAGTACGTTGCAGAAATAATGGGATTAACTTTATTAAACTGAGTGGCGAAGGGCGCAAGTCTTTAAAGTGTAAGATGCACCCAAGAAAAACTACGCAAGACCATTAGTGTCCAGTCCCAAAATCGTTTTGGTAAGGAGCAGCATTGATTCATCACATTATAATATTCTTTTTCTGTTAAAAAATACACAGAGGTCAAGTTTGCTTTGAAATTGTTAGAAATTGTGCTCGTTATAGTATTTCAACTTGCATAAAACCACAGTATCAACATTTAGCTAATTATTATATTGTACTTATTAGATTACCTTCAGTTTAAAATCTTCATGTTAACGTGGGACGATGTTTACTCTCTTAAAATCTGAAATTAAAATTCAGAAGTGGATCGTTCTACTTTCGAATGGTGCGGCAATTACGGATTAAAATCACGGCTATTCATGTTCGTTCGAGTCCAGTGTGTCCTGGCATAATACGAAAACAGTCCTGACAGGGCATCCTAACCGAATATAGGTTTGACAGGCTGCCTGTATTGTTTATATAGGGCCTTTCACTGAAATGCAATCAGAAACCAAGAGGCAGAGTAAGCATCAGTTCAGCATCAGGGCGGCACTTCGGCGTGGTATCTCTGCGATTTATATACACCGTGTTTTCTCATTTGCCACTTGAAACTTACCAGAGACACAAACACTGCCGCTTCTGTGATGTTAAAAATCTCACTTCCACAATAATTTTGCTGCAAAAAGTCCAGAGCGCATCTCAGGGACCGTGCTAACTTATCGAAAGCAGATTTCTTGTTTTCTAGGAGCTGGCGGCTGTACGGAATTGGCTCGGTATCTTCGTGTTCTTTAGCAGTCAAGTACGAACGCGTTCAGGTGAGGGGACAGCCGCAGTGCTGGATGAGCCGCAGTTAAAGGAAACACCACAGAAGAGATCGCAGTTTAAAACAGCCGTTTTTTCAGCGTATACGCCAGTTCCTTTCATAAGCGGTGTGACCTAATAATTCCAAGGAATAAATAAATAAATAACCTCCCGTGACGTGATTGCTGGGAAGCACCAATTGAAAAATGGAGGCATTGGGCGTAGACTCTAACCGCCTGCTTAATTTTACCTAAAACAGCATTCCTTCATATCCGCAATATAAACGGCACTATCCATAATTAATTAGGGGATTGTACAACTAGACACTGCAGACATTTGCTTTAAAACACTCAATTATTTACAGACCTTAATGAGTTACTTTAGTTTTGTAGCTGGCAAAATTGCTTACAATCATGTAAAAATGTATGTTATACTAAAATTCAAAATTTAAATGCAAATACAATTTTAACGTTGAATATTTAGTCACAGCATTACCCAATTAATAAAAGGTGTTGCCAGTCAATATCTTATTGTTCTTTTTATTTTAAAATACTATGCATTAATTTCAAAGTATGAGTACCATAATGATTATGTTAATAATTATCGTCACTATTATCATCCTTCAACTTGCTAATACTACTACTACTACTACTACAATAATAATAATAATAATGTTACATTGGTGTAGTGGAGTGGCTTTTGTGGATTAACAATTCTTAGAGGTATGTTGTCTGAATTATATGCTCTTTATAAGTTACTCTTGGCAAATTGGTCTAAGGGAAGTGTCCAGATAAAACAACTGAAACAATTTCTGTCATGATAGAGAGTGCTGGCTACTGAGTAACCCTATTAACCCAGCTGGGCTCAGTGCAAGACAATCATGTGGAGATGAAATGTGTTTTCATCAACAACTGTAAAGTGAAGGGAGAGGATCAGCTGTAATACCATTAGGAGGACAGGCAAGAGTAGAGCAGTTTTCAGAATTTTAGATATTAGCAATGAAAAATGACTCTAGAAACAAAAAATAACAGGTAGACATGGTTGGAATCACATTTGTGTACAGCTTTTGCATTTACCCTTAGGCTAAAGCCCTGGATTGGTGTAAGCATACACCCAAAGGCTTGGTACTGTACATGTAACATTTATTTTGGTAAAAAAGTAGGTAAATACATTGTGAAATTAAGTTGCATAATGGATAACTATGACTGTTGTTTACATAGAAATTCTATTCTAAATTCTTAGAACACACCAAAACTGGAACACTTGAAATAGGCAGTGATGGTGTGCTAGGAATGATTAATGGCTGCCTCTATTCAGGTTGCATTTAACTGTCATCTTCAGAAGAGCTTCTCTTGTGAATGACCATCAGAGAGGGCAGTTTGATGAGGCCATGAAAAATGACTATGATAGACTTGAAAAGATTCTGGTAAGCCATTCAATGGCTCAGGAAGGGTAGTCAAGACATCACTCAGATTGTTCTCAGCAATGGAAGCAAAACTTTGATGAGAACAGAGTGCTCTGCAGAGTAATTCCTTATAAGGAACTACTGATCTTGACAGATACACCCTCCAAGAAGGGCCAATGCCAGAAATATTGGATGTTTTTGATTCCACCTCTGTGGCTGATGCCACTGTAAAGATTAAGATTCTATACATGTGGTAAGGCACTGGATATTTTGAAGGTTTTATGGTTAACATACTGTATTTCTTCTAAGCTGTGTAGGAGGGCAGTATATTGGAACTCTTAATGCTGCGGGAGTTATCTAAATATGTGGTGGTGGTATCTAAAAATGGGGGCAGTAGGATGTGTTCCAATTACAAAGGTTGTTCATTTTTTTAGGATTTTGTTTATGCCATGCTGTCTGAATGGGATTTGCATGTTTTCCCCATATCTACAGTGGGGTGCAAAAGTTTGGGCAACCTTGTTAATAGTCATTATTTTCCTGTATAAATCGTTGGTTGTTACGATAAAAAATGTCAGTTAAATATATCATATAGGAGACACACACAGTGGTATTTGAGAAGTGAAATGAAGTTTATTGGATTTACAGAAAGTGTGCAATAATTGCTCAAACAAAATCAGGCAGGTGCATAAATTTGGGCACCATTGTCATTTTATTGATTCCAAAACTTTTAGAACTAATTATTGGAACTCAAATTGGCTTGGTAAGCTCAGTGACCCCTGACCTATATACACAGATGAATCCTATAATGAGAAAGAGTATTTAAGGGGGTCAATTGTAAGTTTCCCTCCTCCTTTAATTTTCTCTGAAGAGTAGCAACATGGGGGTCACAAAACAACTCTCAAATGACCTGAAGACAAAGATTGCTCACCATCATGGTTTAGGGGAAGGATACAGAAAGCTGTCCCAGAGATTTAAGCTGTCTGTTTCCACAGTTAGGAACATATCGAGGAAATGGAACACCACAGGCTCAGTTCAAGTTAAGGCTCGAAGTGGCAGACCAAGAAAGATTTCGGATAGACAGAAGCAGCGAATGGTGAGAACAGTCAGAGTCAACCCACAGACCAGCACCAAAGACCTATAACATCATCTTGCAGCAGATAGAGTCACTGTGCATCGTTCAACCATTCGGCGCACTTTACACAAGGAGATGCTGTATGTGAGAGTGATGCAGAGGAAGCCTTTTCTCCACCCACAGCACAAACAGAGCCGCTTGAGGTATGCTCAAGCACATTTGGACAAGCCAGCTTCATTTTGGAATAAGGTGCTGTGGACTGATGAAACTAAAATTGAGTTATTTGGGCATAACAAGGGGCGTTATGCATGGAGGAAAAAAGAACACAGCATTCCAAGAAAAACACCTGCTACCTACAGTAAAATATGGTGGTGGTTCCATCATGCTGTGGGGCTGTGTGGCCAGTGCAGGGACTGGGAATCTTGTCAAAGTTGAGGGACGCATGGATTCCACTCAGTATCAGCAGATTCTGGAGACCAATGTCCAGGAATCAGTGACAAAGCTGAAGCTGTGTCGGGGCTGGATCTTTCAACAAGACAACGACCCGAAACACTGCTCAAAATCCAGGCATTCATGCAGAGGAACAAGTACAACATTCTGGAATGGCCATCTCAGTCCCCAGACCTGAATATAATTGAAAATCTGTGGTGTGAGTTAAAGAGAGCTGTCCATGCTCGGAAGTCATCAAACCTGAATGAACTAGAGATGTTTTGTAAAGAGGAATGGTCCAAAATACCTTCAACCACAATCCAGACTCTCATTGGAACCTACAGGAAGCGTTTAGAGGCTGTAATTTCTGCAAAAGGTGGATCTACTAAATATTGATTTCATTTCTTTTTTGTGGTGCCCAAATTTATGCACCTGCCTGATTTTGTTTGAACAATTATTGCACACTTTCTGTAAATCCAATAAACTTCATTTCACTTCTCAAATATCATTGTGTGTGTCTCCTATATGATATATTTAACTGACATTTTGTATCGTAACAACCAACGATTTATACAGGAAAATAATGACTATTAACAAGGTTGCCCAAACTTTTGCATCCCACTGTATATAAGTTAGCTTGTGGGTATTCTGGTTTTACTCCAGCATCCCCAAAGGTCAGCAAGTTAGGATAACTTGTAATTCCAAACTGGTCTTGCTTTATGGAGGAAAAGACATTGAAATGAAATTCTAGGATGATGGTCTAAGAGGGAGACTTTCAAAGAAAAAGTCATATGCATAAATGTCAAATAAAAATAAAAGGTTAAATTGGACAAAAGAACACAGAAGATGACTGGAAAAGTGTATTATGCTCAGCATCCTGGAGTCATCTTTTCTCGTTACTGATTACACTGGTATTAAGTGTAAGGTAAGGTATTAGGTAAGCACTTCTAGAGTCAAGGTTTATAGTTATCCCTGGTATTATATGGTAGAATTCCCCCTATTGGTGTAAATTAGCTAAGAATATTGCCTGGTTGTCCAATTAAATCATAAAACATGTTTAGAAAAATGCAATAGTTGGTAGTATTAAAGCTGAAAGCACAATGATCACCTTTATTGGAGGATACTAGAACACCATTTACGACATGAGGTAAGGATGCCAAATTGCATTGCTACCCTAAGCAAAAACACCAGAATCTGACACTGAATGTGGCAAGAAATTCATTGCAAATGGCACCTATGTATCATTATTGTAATAATGTTGAAATTGTTAAATAAACATAAGATTGAATATGGAAATTCCAAAAATGTCAGTTTGAGTCCTTATTTGAAAACAAAATAAGCTGTTTTAATATATTTATATATTTAATATATATTCTGGCCCCGAAAGTGACATCACGGTTGGTAATGTGTCAATCTTCCTTTCTGCAGGAGGGGAAGGAGAAGAGAGAACGTTATTACACAGTGCCCCCTCATGTCCCAGCAATAAATTAGTAAATGACAATCATGCCAGCCTTTAGAGTGTTCCCCAGGTGCACACATGTGATAGTAACTCCCCTACAGCCCAGATTTGTCAGATTGGGTGACCCTAGCAGTGAGGTCATGGATGCAAGACAACGTATCAGTGTTGGTGTAGAGAGTACCCCGGCGATGCTGGACTGGAAAGGCTGCAGGTCAAGAAACTACCTGGTGACACGAGGGTTTGAATCCTTGTGCAGGTCCATCCACTGCAAAGGGCCATGACGTTACAAGAGCAAACTCGTGTCCCAGAATGTAATACCTGAGTTAGATAATAGCCCATTTGATCACGAGGGCTTCCTGCTCCACTTGAACATACCTTGGATCATGATCCAGTAGTTTCCAACTGAGGTACATAATGAGGTGGGGTGTTCAACTCCATCAATGCTTTGAGTCACCCAAACCTGTGTCTGAAGCATCAGTTTGCACAGTGAAAGGCAATAAGAAATCAGGGGTTATTAGTACAGCTGTTGAAGTAAGGGTCTTTTATATGTCACAAAATGTGGTCTCCCAGTTTTTATCCCATACCACTGAATTAGGAGCTGTTATCTTTGTCAAATTCCTTAAAGGGGCAGTCCTCTCAGAGAACCGGGGTATGAACCAGTGATAATATCCCGCCAAACCTACGAATGCCTGGATTTGCCTCTTGGTTTTTGGACAAGGCCAGTTAAATATGGCATCTACTTTGAAACAGTGGGGACGTACAGTGCCTTTGCCTACAAAGTACCCCAAATATTTTGCCTCAGTTAAACCAAAAAAAATTTTTTTTGCATTAATCCTTAAGCCAACTTTACTATGTATCAGTAACAATGCATATACCTGTTGTATATGATCCTCCCACATGTCGGAATAAATTACAATGTCATCCAGATAGGTGGCTCTATAGGCCTGGTGGGGCTGGAGCACACCGTCCATCAGATATTGGAATGTCTTGGGTGCCCTGTGCAAACCATTTAGGAGAACTGTATACTGCCATTTTACTAAACATGGTTCTTTCCTTTGCAGGCACCATTGAAGGAATTTGCCAATACCCTTTTCCAGTTACTCAAGGAGTTTGTCAACTTGGGACATGGGATAAGCATCAAATAGGGAGACTTGATTAAGCCAACGGAAGTCGTTGCAAAAGTGCTAGCACCTGTCTGGGATCAGAACAATGGGGCTAGACCAGGGACTAAAACTCTCCTCAATAACACCCAGGTCTAGCATTCGTCTGATCTCAAGTTCAACTGTAGCTCATTTGGCTTCTGGGAGGTGATATGGGTGTTCTTTGACTACAACTCCCAGTTCTGTCACAATGTCATGCTCAATGAGGGAGGTTCTTCCAGGTCGCTCATTAACCACTCCTAGGGTTTGTTGGGAAATAAAATTGTTGCCAAGATTAAACTGTTGGAATGTAAAGAGGGAGCGAGGTTGGGAGGAGTAAGGGTCGGGCTCCCTTTCTGTCCACAGTTTTAACAAATTCACATGGCACACCCACTCAGCCAGTAGCTTAATAGGTTGTTTCAGAAAATAGTCAACCAAACCTTTCCTCTCCATAATCTCATAAGAGCTTTGCAAATGAGCCAATAATTTGTAATGGGTAGTGGGAATGAGCACCATAACACGGTCCCATTGAAGAAACTCTAGAAGAGTTGTACCCTGGTTGTAATAACAAGCCTGAGCTGATTGAGCAAGCTCAATGTTCTCTTTTACAATGGGTCTAATTTTGACAAATGTATTGCGTAACTGGTCAATATATTCCAAAATATTTGTATAAGGATTGGCCTCCTCTTCCCACCCCTCTTTTAAAATGTCCAAAATACTGCAAGATTGTCATCCGTATAATAACTCAAAAAAGGAGAACCCTATAGAGACTTGTGGAACCTCCTTGTAGGAAAACCAGTTTCTTCCATCCTCGTTGACCACTTTGCGTAGCATTTGCTTGAGTGTCTGATTGAAGCGCTCTTCTAACACATCTGTTTCAGGATAGTATATGGAGGTTTTTAAATGCTTAAAGCATAGTAATTTGGCAACCTTCCTGAATGTTTCCAAAGTAAATGGTGTTCCAGGCTCAGCTAGGACTTCTTTAGGGATACCAGAAACACAAAGACCCCTACAAGTTCCTGTGCAATGACTTTTGAGTTAGCCACTCTCAAGGGCATGGCTTCAAAGTATTGGGTAGCATAATCCACAAAGACTAAAATATACTTGTTACAGAGGGTTCTAGAGGTCTGACAATGTTGACCCCAACCACTCAAAAGGTCTATGAGCGGAACTGGAAAAAGAGGAGCACATTTTGAACATGAAATGCAAAAGCAAAGGACCTCCTCATTGATTCCTGGCCAAAAGAAATGGAGTTTAATTTTCTACAAGGTCTTCTCAGTACCTAAATGGGCACCTAAGATGTGCGCTGGCTCACGGACTTGTCGCCGGAAAGTGCGTGGGACTAACAGCAATGTCCACACCTCACCCTCATGTTCTGATACCCAAAATAATAAATCATTATTCATCACAAAGTAAGGCCCCTGAGTCATAGGATAATTTGTGTGTTGGCCGTCTATCAGAACAACCGCATTTAATGCAAACTTCAAGGAATAATTGTTCCATTGTTCTCGTATGATGGAAGCGGGCATCTGTCTAAACTGAAAATGTAATTGAGTAAGGCGGTCACAGTATAACTCAGCAGTAGGAGTCACACCCTGTGCTGCTGTGTCCTCTGCCTGGTTTACATCATCAGACGGCAATGGCGGAGCATCACTTCTATCCAACTGAATAGCTGCATCAGTAGTTGTATGTGAAAATGGCGTGAGAACAACCTGTGACAGATTTTCCTTGTCAATAACAAGGCCCAGTGCGTTCTCAGAGGTAATAATGATACTATTATCTGACCAGTCCTGCCTAAGAATTACAGAGAAGAGAGGGGCTATGCATAACGACCACCTGGATCTTTTGAGTGAGCCCTTTATAGGTTATAATGCACCTAGTGGACCAATACCACCAGGTTATCCCATGGATACAGGTCAGACTGGTTTGTCTGGGGTCTCATTTCATGGAAGTATATAATGGCGAGCTACAATAGAAATGTTGGTGCTGGAACCTTAAACTCTTTCACAACCACCAACTCATCCCACGGTAAAGACAAAGTATTGACAAAACAACAGTACCTCTCTCCTTTGGCCCAAATGCAGTCCATGGGTTTCGCCAAAAATGGGGAAAGTTAAGAATGGTGTGGCCAAGCTCCCCACATTTGTAACAGTGGGGTGGTGAAGATGGCTTCTCCTTCGGGTGCACTTTGGGGTTGAAATCGCACTGGCAGTGCTCAGGTGTGGCAATCCATCCTTGTTGAGACTTGTGCCACTAATCACACCTTTCTGCCTTCTCAACCTGAGAAACAGCATGGTATCGCTTAAGGGCCATTATTAGGGCATCCACAGATTTATATCTCTGGCCTGCAGACTGGATGGGCAAGATGTTCTGTGCGACTTGCACAAGGAATTCACAGGCAACAAGCTCTGTAATATATTTAGTGGAGCTGCTCTGGGGCTTAAACTAGCAACCTATGTTACTCCAGATTTCATAACCCTGAGCATGTGCAGGTTTTTCAGGGCTGAAAGTCCAGTCATGACAAGCCCTAGCCTGTTGGTACAGAGTGATCCCGTATTTCAGTAGCAACTCGGCTTTGAGTTTATCATAATCACCAGCTATTTCCACGTCAAGATCATAATAGGCATGCTGCACAGACCCCCTCAGGAATGGTGCCATTATATATACCAACTCTGCATTGTCCCAGTGATGACAAGTGGGTATGTGCTCAAAAATTAAGAAATGGGTTTCAGTATCTTCATCGGCATGCAAAGGTAACAATACCTGGGATGGACCCATATACAGCAAAGCACCCGAAGGGAAATACCGTCTATTGAAAGTATGCAAAAGGTGTAAAATAAAATAAAACATGTGGTACCGCGTTGAGTTGAGTTGAGACAACATGTTAATCAATCATTTGGTTTGCCCAAGATGGCGTTGTTTCCTCTTAAGTTGGATTCAGAGAGGAAATGGCAGCTCCAGGTGGTCTGACCCCGGAAGTGACATCATGGATAGTAAACTGTCAATCTTCCTTTCTGCAGAAAAAATGTTATTGCATAATGTCATCTCTTGTATTGGCGGTAAATTACAATCATGCAAGCCTTTAGGTTGTTCCACAGGTGCATGTGTGTGACACTGTAAAAAAATTAAGCCCATCTGCCTGGTCTAGAATTTGTTGGTCTTCAAAAGATTTTATGATCTGTACAAATTATAAAATGATATTTGGCCTATTCCAGCAAGTGATGCCACCCACTCAGAGCTAATTTTATTGTCAATAATTCAAGATTGCCAACATCACAGTTCTGTTAGTAAGAAGTTATTCTTGGCATAAAGGCATAAAAATGTAGTTTTTTGATTTCCAGAAAACTTTGAAATGAAATAAGTCACATTCTGATACTGGAAGCATCCACTTCCACTAGATTGAAGCAAAATATTTTGATCTATACTAATAAAAGGCAAAGCCCTCACTGACTGACTGACTGACTGACTCACTCACTCACTCACTCACTCACTCACTCACTCACTCACTCATCACTAATTCTCCAACTTCCCGTGTACGTGGAAGGCTGAAATTTGGCAGTCTCATTCCGTACAGCTTACTTACAAAAGTTAGGCAGGTTTCATTTCGAAATTCTATGCGTAATGGTCATAACTGGAACCTACGTTCGTCCATATACAGTGGAATCTCAGTTCACGAACGTCTCGGTACACGTACAACTCGGTTTACAACCAAAAAGTTTGCCAAACTTTTGCCTCGGTTCACGACCACACACTCGGTATACGAACAAGCCAGTTTCCCTTTCAGTTTGTACATGCTCAGTCTCTCCCTGTGCAGCGAGCAAGAGAGAGAGAGGGAGAGAGCGCAACGCACACACACACAGGCAGCACAAGAGAGACAGACGCACACATACAGGCAGCGCACGCACACACACAGGCAGTGCGTGAGAGACAGACACACACACAGGCAGCGCACGCACACACACACAGACAGCCCGAGAGATCTAAACATCTTAGATGGTCAGGGATAGAATAGTGTTTGGCACAAACAGCGAAAAGTGTGAGAGAAACTTTTAAGTGCCAGGTCTGAGCTAAAATTAAATAAAGCTGTGGATATTGCAAGATCGCACAAGATATTTGCGAGATAGAAGTTTAATGAGAAGACGCAGGGTATAAAGCCTCAACGTTAAAGACCTGGTGAAGTCATGGAGAACATGGAAGGACGAGTTCAGATTATACACAGAATTTGCAATGCCAGAAGCAGAGGAAAACACTAAGGTCAGATTATTTTGTTATCTTATTGGAGAGAGCGGCAGAGAATTGTGTCAGGCGCTGACCGGTGATGTAAGACCTGATGAGTTAACCATGAGCTTGATGATACGTAAATTTGATGAACATTACAACCCAAAAATAAACAAAACTGTAGAGAGGTTCCAATTTTTTTCAAGAAATCAGGCAAAAGGAGAAAATATAGACAACTACGTCACAGATCTGAGAGTGTTAGCAGGCACATGCAATTTCGGGGAGATTAAAAGTTCTTTATCACGTGACGAATTGTGTGCGGAACCAGTGATGCAAGTTTGCAACAAAGATTACTGAGAGAAGACAAACTGACTTTAGAGAGGTGCATACAAATATGCAGAGCCACAGAACTGTCGAAGGAGAACAGCAGAACAGTCACACGGGCTTCCCTATTCTATACTTCTCCCTGTGTGTCTCTCTAAACCCTCTGTGTGGGAACATTATCATAAGGCTTAACAATCTTATTGTTACACCTTCTACATGCACCCAACCATCCTTATTACGGAGTCTTCCTTGCTTTACCGCTGGCTGCTTCTTTCCATTCACCTTCCTAGCTCTTTATTTAAACAGTTTTTCTTCTCACTTTTCTGCTCCTTCGCTGTCTTTTCCCTTTTCGTTCAAAATACGCGCCTCCTTGCCTTTTTACAGTCAGTTCCCCTTACGTCACACCATGGCACGTTTAGCACAAGTTAATACTGGGAATGCCTGTTAAACATCTTACATTCACGAGTAGCGATTTGGGTAGTGAACACTTCGATGAATGAAACCTGTTATCTTTACAACGGTTGACAAACACGGAATGTAACTTCAAAACAACACGTCCTCCAAATACGAACCTGATTGAAAGAAGTAATGATAATCAAATCCTTGATGACAGCAACACTCAACAGTGACAAAACAATTACATTGACAATCAGGTTATGTTATTTTTAAAATGTTTCCTTTTCTTTTTCATAACTTCTGTAACACACTACTTCTCCGTTGCGAAGAGCGGGTATTTTGCTAGTGTTTTAATAAACAGTAGAAGCAGAACAGACTAATTTCTTTAATTATTCAAAAGGCATTTGAGCTTCTTGGATACATATGAACTTTTATTAAGATTTCTTGGTTAATGAAGTGATGGGCAAAATTATACTTCTAAAGTTTTTAATAAAATGAAGATAACAACTGGTTAAGTCCACAAAGCATTTGCCTGAGCTTAAGGCAGTCAGGAACCTTTTGATTTAAATTTGAAGCAACCATTGATTTATGTATTACTTAACCAAACTTAGGTTTCATAACAAAAAAAATACAGGTAGTCCCCAGGTTATGGACATCTGACCTAACAACAACAACAACATTTATTTATATAGCACATTTTCATACAAACAGTAGCTCAAAGTGCTTTACATATTAAAGAATAGAAAAATGAAAGACACAATTATAAAAAAAAATAAATCAACATTAACATCGAATAAGAGTAAGGTTCAATGGCCAGGGGGGACAGAAAAACAAAAAAAACTCCAGACGGCTGGAGAAAAATAAAATCTGTAGGGATTCCAGACCATGAGACCGCCCAGTCCCCTCTGGGCATTCTACCTAACATAAATGAAACAGTCCTCTTTGGATTTAGGATTCTCACGGAAGGGCTTGATGATGATGATGGTCACGTAGACTTCTTCCTTTTAATCCATCCATCATTGTTGGAGCATCATGAAGCTTTGAGTAGGTGGAGGTGGCACAGGCCACCACCACAAAGAAACCGGAAAAAGAAACAGAAAAGAGAGTAGGGGTCAGTACCGATTTTAGAGCCACCATGAATAGTTATTATGATGAATTGAACATACAGAGTATCAGGATTAAGTTAAATTAAGATTAAAATTAAGTTATAAAAAGGCCATGTTAAAGTAATGTGTTTTCAGCAGTGTTTTAAAGTGCTCTACTGTATCAGCCTGGCGAATTCCTATTGGCAGGCTATTCCAGATTTTAGGTGCATAACAGCAGAAGGCCGCCTCACCACTTCTTTTAAGTTTTGTTCTTGGAATTCTAAGGAGACACTCATTTGAGGATCTGAGGTTACGATTTGGAATATAAGGTGTCAGACATTCCGATATATAAGATGGGGCGAGATTATTTAAGGCTTTATAAACCATAAGCAGAATTTTAAAGTCAATTCTGAATGACACAGGTAACCAGTGTAGTGACATCAAAACTGGAGTGATGTGTTCTGATTTTCTTTTCCTAGTTAGGATTCTAGCAGCTGCATTCTGCACTAGTTGCAAACGATTTATATCTTTTTGGGTAGTCCTGAGAGGAGTGCATTACAGTAATCTAGTCGACTGAAAACAAACGCGTGAACTAATTTCTCAGCATCTTTCAGTGATATAAGAGGTCTAACTTTACTTATGTTTCTTAAGTGAAAAATGCTGTCCTAATGATCTGATTAATATGTGATTTAAAATTCAGATTACAGTCAACAATCACCCCTAAGCTTTTTACCTCCGTCTTGACTTTTAATCCTAATGTATCCAGTTTATTTCTAATAGCCTCATTGTATCCATTATTGCTGATCACTAAAATTTCAGTTTTCTCTTTATTTAACTTGAGAAAATTACTATTCATCCATTCTGAGATACTAGTCAGACATTGTGTTAGTGAATCAATAGAATCAGGGTCATCAGGTGCTATTGATAAGTACAGCTGTGTGTCATCAGCATAGCTGTGGTAGCTCACGTTGTGCCCTGAGATAATCTGACCTAACGGAAGCATGTAGATTGAGAATAACAGCGGACCCAGGATAGAGCCTTGTGGAACACCATATTGGATATCATGTGTCTTGAGTTGTAATTCCCACAACTAACAAAATATTTTCTCCCTGTCAGGTAGGATTCAAACCAATTTAAGACACTGCCAGAGAGGCCCACCCATTGACTAAGGCGATTTCTAAGAATGTTGTGATCAATGGTGTCAAATGCAGCACTCAGATCTAAGAGGATGAGAACAGATAAATGGCCTCTGTCTGCATTTACCCGCAAGTCATTTACTACTTTAACGAGTGCAGTTTCTGTGCTGTGATTTGTTCTAAAACCTGACTGAAATTTATCAAGAATAGCATGTTTATTTAGGTGGTCATTTAACTGCATAATGACTGCCTTCTCAGAACTTTACTTAAGAAGGCAGGTTAGAGATGGGTCTAAAATTTTCAAGAGCTGAGGGTCAAGATTATGTTTCTTAAGTAGGGGTTTAACTACAGCAGTCTTAAGACAGTCTGGGAAGACCCCAGTATCTAGTGACGAATTTACTATGTCAAGAACATTATCAATTAGCACGCCTGATACTTCTTTGAAAAACCTTGTTGGTATCGGGTCAAGGACGAGGTGGAGGGTTTTAATTGAGAGATTATTTTTTGTAAATCAGGTAAATCTATCCTAGTGAAAGAGTTTAATTTGTTTATAACAGGATGCTGGGGTTTAGGGATCCTTAGTGTTGGGGAGATATACTATGTTATTTCTAATATCATTAATTTTTGATTGAAAATACAGCGACAGCCTCACAGGTTTCACTGGAAGCACTTAGGAGGCATTCCTTTGAGCTACCTGGGTTTAGTAGGCGATCAATTGTTGAAAATAAGACTCTGGGATTACTAGCATTGTTATTTATAATCTTGAGAAATAGCAGCGTCTCTCAAGACGGACAGTGTTATTGTATTCTGTTATTTTGACTTTTAATATTTCGTGGTGGATAGTAAGTTTAGTCTTCCTCCATTGACGCTCAGCTCTACGGCATGTTCTCTTTAAATCAGACACTCTTTGGGTCTTCCATGGTATAACAATGCTAGAAGATTTTTTCACTGTCTTTTCAGGTGCAACTATGTCAACAGCAGCTCTCACTTTAGAATTAAATCTTTCCACCTTACTATTTACATTGTCCTCGCTATTATAGCTGGCACTATAAACGGACTGATTGCTTAAAATGTTTGTAAGTTTTAAAGCTGCTGCCGAATCAAAGAAGCGTTTTTTAACAATATGCTTCTCATGAGTGTTTTTATCATTATTTCTATATTAAAAAGTAGAAGAAAATGGTCTGATAGACGAATATCAATGATCTGTTTTATATCAACTTTCAGTCCTTTAGTAATCACTAAGTCTAATGTATGACCTGCTTTATGTGTAGGCTGATTTATGAGTTGTCTCAAATCAAAAGAGTCCAGGAGGTTCATAAATTCTTTTACTTTTAGATCACACTGATTATCTATATGAAAATTAAAGTCGCCAACTATTAGGAGTGTGTCATAGTTAGTAATTAAAATTGACATTAAGTCAGAGAATTCCTCAAAAAGCGCGTTATATTTAGGAGGTCTATACACGGATAGTACTAGAACTTGAGAATCTCCATGAATAACAACGGCGAGATACTCAAAGGACTTGAACTTACCAAAACTGACATCTTTACATTTTAATCGCTCGAGTAAATGTTAGCCAATCCGCCCCTTTTCCCTGGCGGTTTGCATGAGTAAAACTGTAATCCGGAGCGCAGATTCGATTAAAACTGCGCGCATCTGAATTCAGCCATGTTTCATTTAGTGCAATAAGATCTATTTTTATCACTAATAAGATCGTTGATAAAAAACGTTTTGTTAGTTAAAGCTCTAACATTTAATAGTGCCATATTTAATGTTTCGGAGGTGCAGAGATGAGTACTATGTGCGTTATTGTTATTTGGAATAGGAACTAAATTATTATTATTAGCGCTCTGTGTGTATTTTTGTTTAATCTGTGATCTGTTTTATAGTTTTAATACATTGTTCCTCTAAAATAGTGATTTTAATTAGATTATTGGAGTTTATGCCGTATTTCCTAGGTTTTCTACGTGCATTGAGATTGCTTATTACAGTATTAATGGTGTGCACTTTAACGGAAGACTCTATTAAACATTCATCATGTCCTGGCACAGCAGTATTATTTCGGAAGGGGTTAAGAGCAGAGATAGATAGTCAAGAAAACCGAATTACCTTCGATATGTTTTCGGAGAGGACCCGGGCGCCGAAACTGTTCGGATGCAGGCCATCACGCTTGAAGAGACGCGCCTTTCCAAAAGAGATTCCAATTGTTGATGAAACCGACATCCTTCTTCTTGCAGAAACCCTGTAGCCAGTTGTTCAACCCTAGCAGACGACTGTAGTACTCGTTGGATCGTCTGACGAGAGGTAGTGGACCAAACGAAGATCTTTGCCGATGGGGTCCTCTCCTTCGTGTCTTTAATCAAAGCTGCGAAGTCAGCCTTCAGGATTTCTGATTGTCGGTGCCTTATATCGTTTACGCGGCATGCAAGACGATTGATCCAACTGCCCTCTCCTTGTGTTTCTCGTAGACTGCTGGCGCACGTTTCATTACATCTCGGACACGAGCACCGGAAAACAAGAAACAAACGATTTTGCATTAGGGCATGCGACATTAAGGTTTCTAACGATAGAATCACCTACCACTAATACATCACCAGGTGCTGAAGGCGAAATGGGGACGCGGAGAGGGTCAAACCGGTTCTGAGATAAAATGCTCGCCTGTGCCGATGGAGGTGCTCTGGCCTTGAACCCCCGCCTGCATAGCTGAAATCCACCGAGGTCAGCAGCGCCGCGCCTACGAGACGCGGGTGAGGTCGGCACAACGCGGGGTTGATGTTTCGCCGGTTCCAGATGGCAAGGACGGTTTATCCAACAGCCGGGCCTTCAGATTTCTCAGGTATTTCCGTCGGGACAGGAGTTTCTGAATCTGTTCATCAAGTGCTTCGAGTTCCTCAATTACGATTTCAACGCGAGTTACCCCACTGTCGGCAATTTTCTACTTCGTGCCCTAGGAGAAATGAGAGAGAGAGAGAGAGGTTAGGAAGAGAGAGTGATGTATTGTCACTAGGGGTATTTCAAATAAAAAAAAAAAATCATCTTACACCTACAGAATACGAACGGGGCCACAGCTGCGACGCATGTGCCTCAGTAACTACCGCTCCTTCATCTTCGGCCTGGGGACGCTGCAAGCGGTAGCTGGACGGAGGCTGGAGGGGGGCGATTTCGCTGCTCTTGCGGTGTAGTGTCCCTTGGGTGGCTCTAGGCGGCAAGTGGTATTACTGCCTGCCCACCACACACGGCATGCCCTGTTCGTTCTAGGTGAGTGGCTGGTAATGCTGCAAGTGGTGACCCGGGGTGGCGGGGGGTAGCATTGTAGTGTGCCTCGGATGGCTGCGTGTTGAATGGGGGCAGTGGTGTTGCGGATGCTGCAGGCAGCATACTGTAGTGGAGGTGAGTGTGAGGTGGGCTGGTGATGAACCGCCCCTCGCTTCCCCCATTCATTTCCAATAGCAAGCCTGCTTGTACTGTTACGCATATAGCAGGAAGTTGTCTCTTGTCAGTACAGGGTGGCCCAGATCTAATTAGGCAGATCCAGATCATCTGGATGACTTTGATTTATGCAGGGATGATTCCAGTTCGGCGCGAAGACGATTCTTCATGTTATCAGTTTGCACACTTCTCGATGGTCCGGGATTTTTCGGGTGATTTTCTATGTAATAAACTGAATAAGTTATAGCGTAATGAAAATTGCATAATTAGATCTGGATCACCATATACATCAGACGTTTTGACGACTGGTGCCTTCATGCTGTGATAGCTGTACAGCGCTGTGCAGAAGAGCTCATCTTAAACTTTTGTCTTCACCCTTCAAGAATGTCTCTGAAACACAAATCTGATGCAAGTGCAAAGAGATTATTTTTTTTGGAGTCTCGATAGCACTTCCCAGGCATAAATAAAACTTTTTTTTAAATATCATACACAAATGATTGTAGTCTTTTGAATCTGTAACTTGGTTTAACACTAGAATTACCAGAGCCTACGAAAAAACTTGTAGATCTGTCCCATCTTAAATCGCTCACCTCTCCGCCAGTGTCTTTTGTTAATCTAAATGTGCTGATAAAGAAAAGTTGCAAGTAGCCAGCTATTCCATCACCCCCACCGACTTAGAACGTGCACAAACTTCTCCTAGCTCATGCCTTGATTGATTATCTGGGAGTGAAGTGGAGTTTTAGAGTGGAAATAATAGATCATTATTTGGAATACATGTATTTCAAGTGTGTTCTGTTTCTACAGTAATCCGTGTAAACACATTTTTAAAACAGAAACGTTTTTCATATTGTAGTAGTAAATGACAAAATGTAGGGTATGAATGTATGAAGCCTGAAGTCCAAATATCAAATTAACAGTTTCACAAAAGGTACAAATTAAAACAGAACAAGTATGCTTTTATTCAAAAATATAACTGCAGAAAATAAGCCGCCTTAGCATGCCACATTGACACATACTTATCACAACTGCCATGGTAGCGTAATGGTATCAGCTGCTGACTAATAATCAAACGGTCATGAGTTTGATCCCGCACGATTCTCTTTTGAGAAGTAAACTGCTCTTATTCTTACTATTTTAAAATAAAAACATACATTTGATTTCAGTGTGTAACAGCCAGTGTACAAGCTGTACAGATTTGTAATGTACTTGCAACTGGTGAACTGGATTACAGATTACCTCTTTGGTAGATGTCAGTTTGTTAGACTGGGGAAATGCACATCACAGTCTGCAATCAGTAGCACAGGAGCTCAACAGGGCACTGTTCTTTCCGCTTTACTCTTCACCTTGTACACATCGAACTTTAGTTCTCAGCTCACTGCCATTGTGTGGTGTGTCAGGGTTGGACAGGATGTGGAATATAGGGCTCTGGTGAATGACTAGGATGGTGTTGGTCAAACCAACTGCTGTTGAACATTTCCAAAACCAAGGAGATGGCCCTGGGCTACTGTATGTTTAGACCACCACTGAGACATGTCTCCATTGAAGGGGCGGCTGATGTGGAGTGGGTCAAGACCTGTGAATACCTTGGAGTGCAGTTGGATGACAGGCTGGACTTGTCAGCGTACACAAAGGCTCTGTTCAGGAAGAGGCAAAGGTGGCTCTGTTTTCTGAGGAGGCTGGACCCATTTAACATATGTAAGAAACTCCTGCAGATGTTCCATCAGTTGGTGGTTGCCAGTACTCTCTCCTAAGCTGTGGTGTGCTGAGGTTTAACCTGGAGAAGAGAGATGCTGAGTGTATTGACACACTGATCATGCAAGCAGGATCTGTGGTTGTTATAGAAATGGACTTTCTGGTGACATTTGTAGAGTGAAGGACACTATGCAAGCTGATATTTATTATGAACAATGAACATCACCCACTATACACCTCCATAATTAAGCAGAGGAGTTTGTTTAATGGTAGACTGCTATCACAGAATTGCAATACGGACAGATACAAAAGATTTTTTGTCACCCTGGGCCATTAGACTCTTTAAGTCTTCCCATCAGGGGCAGGGGGTGGTTGAATTTGTGGGCCTGATTCTACTTCTCTGCTCATAAGCTATACTGGCTTCATTAACTATGCACTATATATGATATCTCACTTCTTGGTCACTACTGTATAACCTTTTCAGAACATCACTTTAAACATATTATCCTGTCAGCTTAAGCCATGTCACTTTATTTTTACTTTAATTAGGGGGCTCCACCCCCTGGTCGCTTCGCTTGCCCACCACCATGTTTGCTTAACCGGATATACAATTTAAAGAGATTATTATTTTAATGGGAATTGTTACATATGCATTATTTTCACTTTTACAGTAATCCCTCCTCGATCGCGGGGGTTGCGTTCCAGACCCACCCGCGATAGGTGAAAATCCGGGAAGTAGAAACCATATGTTTGTATGGTTATTTTTATATATTTTAAGCCCTTATAAACTCTCCCACCCTGTTAACATTATTAGAGCCCTCTAGACATGAAATAACACCCTTTAGCCAAACGTTTAAATTGTG
Source organism: Polypterus senegalus (assembly GCF_016835505.1). Classification (NCBI taxonomy): domain Eukaryota; kingdom Metazoa; phylum Chordata; class Cladistia; order Polypteriformes; family Polypteridae; genus Polypterus; species Polypterus senegalus. The sequence continues at coordinate 110,731,955 of NC_053160.1, read as the reverse complement.
CTCCATGACAAGACAGAGATGACAGTTCTTTCTCACAATTAAAAGAATGCAAACATATCTTATCTTCAAAAGAGCGCCGTCAGGAGCAGATAATGTCAGAGAGAGCGCTTGCTAAGAAAAGCAAACAATCAAAAAATCAATACGTGCTTTTAAGTATACAGAAGCACCGCGATAAAGCGGCATTTTGTAGAGGAGCGTCCGTGTCCTCTGTGCAAACAGCCCCTCTGCTCACACCCCCTCCGTCAGGCAGAGAGAGTGAGAAAGATAGAGAGAAGCAAACAAGCACCGCGGAGTTTTAGTTAATATGTAATACATGCTCTGATTGGGCAGCTTCTAAGCAATCCGCCAATAGCGTCCCTTGTATGAAATCAACTGGGCAATCAAACTGAGGAAGCATGTAACCTAAATTAAAAGGCCCATTGTCCGCAGAAAGCGGCGAACTAGTGAAAAATCCATGATATATATTTAGATGTGCTTACATTTAAAATCCGTGATAGAGTGAAGCCGCGAAAGTCGAAGCGCGATATAGCGAGGGATTACTGTACTCTAAAACCTTTTGTAAAAACAATACTTGACGTGGTTACATCTCTTTCTCACAGGACGTATAACACTGCTCACGTTGTGTGTGTCGGGTTGGGCTGAACAAACGATAAGGAAATGCCGTTGGATCATCTGCTGTCTTTCTGCTGCTGGCGAGCTGCCTGTTCTGCTTGTCGCATGTCATTGTTTTAAGAGCTGTGAGCACATGATGCGTGTCTGCCAAAAGCAATCCAACAACTGCTAGATTAGATGTCTGTGGACTTGTTTTAAATGATGGCTCACTGCCTTATCTTGCGTGACATTGTAAAAACAATACTTGTCCTTTATTTCTGGCCCTGAGCGTGGTTACATCTCTTTCTCGCAAGGCGTATAATGCTGTTCGCGTTGTGAAGGGGAGGCAGTGTCAATCATTTTAAAGCCTGTACAGCCGCTGTCCTTTTTGCTACTTCGTGTCTCTGCTGCTCACGTTTTGATAACTTCTCCGTGATCATAAATATACACCTGACCGAATTGTGTTTTCTTTGAAATTAAACTTGTCGTTGCTTTAACAGTTGCGGGACCACAAATTCTCGTAGCATGGGTCCATTATTGTGTAAATCTACTTTTTGTTCATTGAATGATGCAAAGGCGAAAAGACTTTGTTTTCTGTGCTTTGCCTTTTATTTCTGACATCACTTTGTCCTGCTATTTTTTCACTTACACCTGGTCCTGATGATTAATTTCCTTTTGTTTGCGCTAATGCGATCTTTACTATCTATTTTTTGATACTGTAGCGACTGATGTAAAAAAGTGTCTCAAAAGTTTTACTTGAACAATCGTAACCCCAAACAATTTTCTAGCACCCTCTCCAGCCCCTCATCACCTGGGTCTCGCTCCCCCCCCTTACTGTATCAATCAATATCCCACTAGCAGTCTTCTGTGCTGTACTCTGCCCTCCCTCAATCGGACCTAATAGTCACTTAAAACAAAAAAGGTGTCAACCTGGTTAGTATTGTCAGCTACAATACTTTCGAATTTTATGCTTTCATATTCTTTACCTTTCTCTGCATGTGTATCACTCCATCGTTTGTTTGAGCCTTTCGAATTCCAATGCTTTCATAATCTCTTATCTGCCTTTTTTTCTCTCCAACGTTTTTGGGTCTCTTTTCTCCACGCTGCTCTTTCTTCTTTGCCTAGTCGTTGATGTTTCATCTAGAACGTACTGTCCTTATATGCTTTATATGTGCTCGGAGCACAGGATCTGTGTGTGCTACGTGCCTTTACATGACTGAGTGTTTGCTGACTGTGCTCTCTTATTTGATATTGTTTACGTCTCATGGGTCTTTTAAGAGTCTTCCGAGAAGATCATGTCTTGTTACCCTGCTTGTCTTTCCAGGATTTTTTTTATAATACAGAGATATTAATGTCACTTTAGTATGTGTCACTTTAATATTATGTGTCATCTGCCACTTTGGTAGTATAATATTATTTGTTCAATTCCCATTTCACTGCCATTATTGTATGCTCCAGCTTTTTGATTGCCTTATTTGTATAGTTTAAGAAGCTAGGGGTCACTGTTGCCCCGTTAATTCAAAGTTCCTACCCTCACTTCCACTCTCTTTACTTTCCTCTTCTCCTCCTGCCTCCGGACACGTTTCCCCCCTCTTCTTCTCCTTCGGCCAACAGTAGCCCAATTTCTGCCAGCACCCTGTTGACTAACAGTACCGGTGGCGATCATTGTTAACCCGGGGCTCGACTGATCCGGTATGGAAATTTGTACTGTTGTCCGAATATTGATTTGGCAAAACTTTACACCGGATGCCCTTCCTGACGTAACCCTCCCCATTTATCCGGGCTTGGGACCGGCACAAAGAAACACACTGGTTTGTGCATCCCCTGTGTCTGGGTTATGAAAGTGATGACAACATAAATATATATTTATAGATGTGAAAATGTGAAGAGTAGAAACTTGGGCTTGGTCCTTCTCAATTAAAATTTTCCATAATTCAATAAAAGCAGTTTGAAATGTCACACCTGAGCACAGGAAAGCTCATGCATCCATCAAGGCTGTTGGCCCAACATGTTCACCTCACCATATGAATCTTTATGTAAACACATATTTAAGTATGTTTGTAATTTATACAAAGTCTATATTAATTTACAAATATTTTGATAAACTTTATCATGGTGCCTGAGAATGATAGCATGTTACATGTTAATTAGCACACACAAGTAAGAATTTCACAGTACTCATGTAGCACTTATTTAGTTCAATACAACATAGTGTGAAAATACTCCATATCAATAGATAACTAAGCACATATTGTTTCTATGTTTTATCAGGAAGTAAAAAAGATGACTACTATCTTGTTTTTAGTTACCTAAAAATCTAACAATGAAAATATAAGTGGTCAGATATTTGAGCAATGCTGTCTTTGATTACTAATTTCATTTATGTTAAATAAAAGTAAATATTTCCATTTATGTCAGGCTTCATCAAAGTTCATAATTCATAAACAGTTTATTGATAACTGGTGACTATTTTCAATGTCCTTTTCCTGTATTTGTTTGTAACAGGAGCTGCAGGTTTCTGTGCAGCAAGAATACTTACAAGACAGCTGTACATCTCCCTCCTCTTCTGAATGCAATACTCTAAAAAATGCCAGTCTTTCACCTACCCCTCAATCCAGTGAGCAAGGATGTTCCAGAAAACTTTTAGAAGAAGCCAGCCTCTCTAAAATCATTCAACTACCAAGCCCCAAATACATACTTCATAGTGACAGTGTGTTGGAGCAGGTCAGAAAACATTACTTTGAACTGCAGCACATAGGGAAAGAGGAACATTGTTTCCACTGAAATGAAGACCATCCTAAAATGAGAGCACTATGCTACTTTTACCTTATTCTTTTGTAGGTAGAGTGAAATGTGTTGTATATATCATGCAAATATAGCTTAGTATGTGTTGAAATTAATTAATTTCTGGATTTTTTAAAAATCCAAGTCAATATATCTCACCCCATTGGCATATAATTTTGCTTATTTCAAGCATGTATTTCTTAATAATCATATATTTTTTTCTTATTCTGTGATTTTTGTAAAATAATTTTCCTGTTTTAAGATGTATGCTCTGTGGTTAAATATTGGACTACCTATTTCAAGATGAGCTAACTTCTTTCAAGTAACAAGACTTTCGTTCTCCACTGGTATTAGGAATTTTCCACTTATATTAGTGATTTATTCTCTTGTTCCTTGGCCTTCAGTTTCCAGTGTGCTAAAATTAAGAAAGCAAAAATTAAGAAAGCAAAATAACTGAATTGGAAATTATTTTCTAATATTCAGTGTATTTGCACTGTAGAAAGTCTAATCTTAAGTAATTTGTTCTAAAAAACAGCATTTTGTACTTATTTCAGACCTTTGAACACCTATCTGGGCTTTCTTATTTCTAGACTGGAACTAACTTATTTTAAAATGTCTTGGCAAGTAAAATTATCTTACTACTTGGACAGATAATTTCGCTAATATTAAGTCATTTTCTCCTGAAATTCAGTGTTTATATCTTATTTTTTAGCTAATTTTTTTTGCAGTGAATCAGAATGTAATCCTTTAACAACAAAAGACAAAGAACAGCTAATCTTTAAGTTGCGGTATCATTATTATGAATATAGAAAGAAGGCTAATAAGATCTTAGATCAGCAAATCCATAAGCAGGAATTTTGGGAGGTTCTTATAACCCCCACAAGCTGAATTTAATTGGTATATTCTAACTATTTCTTGTCCCTCTGCTGTAAGTAAGGCATGGAGGGCACATGGTTTTAAACCATGCCTTAACATGCCCAATAAAATGTAATGCAACATGCTCTATTGCATGTGCAGTGCATTACATTTACAACATACTGAAGGTGAAGTGAAACATTTTAAGTATAGAAACAAATAAAGTTTGACAAGAAAAGCTAAGTTTACAGAAGAGACATTTATTCCAATTATTTTACCTTTTATTCTAATGTGTGTAACAACATTTTTTTTTTATTCTTGTGTGAACTGTTTGCTTTGAATTGTCATTAAATCTTTTAAAACAAACTTTTGGACGAGAAATTTCTTTTAGAATGTGTTTGACACATGCTTGATCCTGCCATAAAATTCTAACCAACACATTTAGGGAGTACTATAAGTCTTTATATTTTACTTAGTTTAATGAAGACAAGAAACAATCTAAGGAATTTTTTGACACAAATAATACAGCTAGATACTCTTAGATCAGTACTATTATAAAAAATCAAAGTAAGTTAGCTCCATTATTATTAACAAAGTTTATAGAGGCTAGAGACAATAAAACTCAATCTCAGACTTTTCCCCAAGGATTAATTACTATCTATCCGAAGAAAAGTAAAGACCAGTTTCTCTTCTTAACAATGATGTTAAGATATTCTCCAAAGTTCTCGCCAGAAGGACTGAGAAAGTGTTTTCTTCTGTGATATCACAAGACTAAATTGAATTCATTAAAGACAGACACTTAGCTTCAAACCTTCAGTGTCTGGTTTGGCCAAAATATATGTTCATGGATAAAACTACTTTATACCAGTCTAGAAGCCTTTTTGTATTAACTGCATGATCTCAAACTACTTCAAACTAGAACATGGTACTCAACAAGAGTGCCCTCTATCGCCATTGTTTTTTACAATCACTATTGAGCCATTGGTCATTCACTTTCAAAAATGTATTTGAAAATGCAAATATCACTATACACAGGTGATATGGTACTGTAAATATCAGATCCCCAAGCATCTTTACCAAGAGTTCTTAATGCACTAGCAGAACTTCAAACGATATCTGGATTCAAAATTATTTTCAGTAAAAGTGTGCCTTTTTCCAGGGAATTCTCCAGCACACAATACTAAAATGGATATCCATCCATTTATTTTATCAGAACTGTTTAAATATCTGGGATAGAAATCACAAGAAAATAAAAATATCTTTTTCAACAAAATTTTGCCATCAGTGTGGAAAAAAATCAAACAGATTGTCTACCCTACATCTCACTTTAGCAGGAAGAATCAATACTGTCAAGATGAACATCCTTCCTAAGCTTCTTTTTCTATTTCAGAGCATCCCTTTATACATAAACAAGTTGTTCTTAAAGAAATTAGACTCAAGTATAACCTCATTTATTTGGAATTCAAGACTTCCACACATTCAAAAGATGATACTACAATGACGTAAAGCAGAAGCTGGCATACCTAACTTCCAATTTATTACTGGATGTCAAATATATAAGTCATAAAGACAACAACAAACAACAACAGCAACATTTATTTATATAGCACATTTTCATACAAACAGTAGCTCAAAGTGATTTACATAATAAAGAATAGAAAAATAAAAGACACAATAAGAAAACAAAATAAGTCAACATTAATTAACATAGAATAAGAGTAAGGTCCAATGGCCAGGGGGGACAGAAAAAACAAAAAAACTCCAGACGGCTGGAGAAAAAATAAAATCTGTAGGGATTCCAGACCATGAGACTGCCCAGTCCACTCTGGGCATTCTACCTAACATAAATGAAACAGTCCTCTTTGGATTTAGGGTTCTCACAGAAGGACTTGATGATGATGATGGTCACGTAGACTTCTGCCTTTTAATCCATCCATCATTTTTGGAGCATCATGAAGCTTTGAGTAGGTGGAGGTGGTGCAGGCCACCACTACAAAAAAAAAAATGGAAAAAAGAAACAGAAGAGAGAGTAGTAGACCTGGAAATTGAAACAACTTGATTAATATACACTGCGGTGGGCTGGCGCCCTGCCCGGGGTTTGTTTCCTGCCTTGCACCCTGTGTTGGCTGGGATTGGCTCCAGCAGATATCTGCGACCCTGTAGTTAGGATATAGCAGGTTGGATAATGGATAGATGGATGGATGGATGGATGGATGGATGGATTGATTAATATTCACAAGCCTGGTCTGCAATAGAAATAAACTTTACATGATAATCACCTTTTTCAACAATCTCAAACCTACACAGTATTTAATCCTTGGACAATGTCTGGGAGTAAAACACTTAGAGAACTGTATATAGATAATGTTTCTGCATCTTATGAACAATTATGCTTCAAATGCAACTTCCTAGCAACACCATTTTTCCACTATTTTCAAATCAGTAATTTTGCTAAAAAGAACCTACTTACTTTTCCTCACTTCCCACCCATTTCTATTCCAGAAGAATACTAATCACTTTTGAAGACTCAAACAGCATCTCAACAACATATAAAAACACCTTAAACTCTCTTCCTTTCAAAGCTCCTAGGGTAAGGTGGGGAAAGGATCTTTTACTCAATATCTCAGAAAAGGAGTGGAAGGCAGACATACATTGAATACACTCTAGCTCCGTATGTGCAAAGCATTAAATCATTTACAGTAACTAAACATCTTTCATTAATCACATTTATCATGTTTAAAATTGCCCAAAATGTATCCATGGCAAAATCCAACCTGTAAACATCTGCAATCCAGCCTTACTGAACCACGCGTTTTGGGAGTGCAGCAAATTAACATAATTTTGGACAAATTACTCCAAACCAATTAACTGCTGTGTTTGGTGTACTCCCAGATGGACATAAAGTGGAGAAGGATAAATTCATTGTAATTGTGTATGCCATACTTCTAGCACATATACTAGAAGAATCCCAGCCCACCTTTGATAGGTTAGTGGATAACTGATGATCTATACTATTTGAAATTGGAAAAAATCTAATTCTCAAGATCTAATGAATCAAATTTAGAATAAGCATTTATATGTGGGAATTGGACATCCTCCTTTCCCTGTTGTTTTCACATTTTTGACCATGCTGTTTACTGTCCTCTCTTTCTCTTGGGTGGGAATTGAATTCTGTTTTGTTAAATTTGACTTGATTATGTGTAATCTCATTTTCTTAGAATAAAATTATAACATATCTAATTTTATGGGGGTCCAAACAGGCAAATATAATGATTTTCGGAATATATAAAATTAGTGTTCTGAATATATAACACCAAAACCTGATCATATAAAGTCAGCGGCAGAATATATAAAGTCAAAGCCTGATTATATTCCTGAATATATAAAGTCAAAACTTCAATATATAAAGTTATTCCTGAATATATAGAGTCAAAACATGAATATATAAAGTCAGCGTCGGAAAATATAAAGTCATTTTTGAATATATAAAGTCAGCGTTGGAATACATAAAATCATTCCCGAATACTGTATATAAAATTTTTATGCTTGTCATTTCACTCGTACTAGTGAAAGGTACACTCGACAGAAGCCACTCAGAGTCGATCAGGCTTGTGAGGTTCATCCAAAAATGCGCCCATACAAAAAAGAATAAAGAAATATAGTGTTCAAAATGCTGAGCACATACTATACATCATTTTGAATGATATAACTGAACAGTAGGTTTTTTTTTTAATATATTTCTGAAGATGTTTTTGTTAACTTATTTTATTACGTGGTAGCACGGTGGCGCAGTGGTAGCGCTGCTGCCTCGCAGTTAGGAAACCTGGGTTCGCTTCCCGGGTCCTCCCTGCGTGGAGTTTGCATATTCTCCCCGTGTCTGCGTGGGTTTCCTCCGGGCGCTCCGGTTTCCTCCCACAATCCAAAGACATGCAGGTTAGGTGGATTGGCGATTCTAAATTGGCCCTAGTGTGCGCTTGGTGTGTGGGTGTGTTTGTGTGTGTCCTGCGGTGGGTTGGCACCCTGCCCAGGATTGGTTCCTGCCTTGTGCCCTGTGTTGGCTGGGATTGGCTCCAGCAGACCCCCGTGACCCTGTATTCGGATTCAGCGGGTTAGAAAATGGATGGATGGATTTTATTACGTTGCATTAGGAACTCATTAAGTTTACTAAAAATGTTGCCTGAGTCATTTCAATCAATATCAATATAATCTGACTTTAAATTTGTATATTCAGGAATGAGGCTATATATTTCGACGCTGACTTTATATATTCGGTAATGACTTTATATATTTCAACGCTGACTTTATATATTCGGTAATGACTTTACATATTCTAACTCTGACATTTATATATTCAAGTTTTGACTTTATATATTCAGGAATAACGTTATATTTTCCGACGCTGACTTTATATAATCAGGCTTTAACTTTATATATTCGGGAATGACTTTATATATTCCGACACTGACTTTATATATTCCAATGCTGACTTCATATATTCGGGAATGACTTTATATATATTCCAAAAATCATTGTAATTACTTCTTTGGCAGCCCATATATATATATATATATATATATATATATATATATATATATATATATATATATATATATATATATATATATATATATATATATATATATATAGTGCTTCCGGAAAGTATTCACAACGCATCACTTTTTGCACATTTTGTTATGTTACAGCCTTATTCCAAAATGGATTAAATTCATTTTTTTCCTCAGAATTCTGCACACAACACCCCACAATGACAACGTGAAAAAAGTTTACTTGAGGTTTTTGCAAATTTATTAAAAATAAAAAAAATGAGAAAGCACATGTACATAAGTATTCACAGCCTTTGCTTAAAATTGAGCTCAGGTGCATCCTGTTACCCCTGATCATCTTTGAGATGTTTCTGCAGCGCAATTGGAGTCCACCTGTGGTAAATTCAGTTGATTGGACATGATTTTGAAAGGCACACACCTGTCTATATAAGGTCCCACAGTTGACAGTTCATGGCAGAGCACAAAACAAGCATGAAGTCAAAGGAATTGTCTGTAGACCTCCGAGACAAGATTGTCTCGAGGCACAAATCTGGGGAAGGTTACAGAAAAATTTCTGCTGCGATGAAGGTTCCAATGAGCACAGTGGCCTTCACCATTCATAAGTGGAAGAAGTTCGAAACCACCAGGACTCTTCCTAGAGCTGGCCGGCCATCTAAACTGAGCGATCGAGGGAGAAGGGCCTTAGTCACGGAGGTGACCAAGAACCTGACGGTTACTCTGTCAGAGCTCCAGAGGTCCTCTGAGGAGAGAGGAGAACCTTCCAGAAGGACAACCATCTCTGCAGCAATCCACCAATCAGGCCTGTATGATATAGTGGCCTGACAGAAGCCACTTCTTAGTAAAAGGCACATGGTAGCCCGCCTGAAGTTTGCCAAAAGGCTTCTGAAGGACTCTCAGATCATGAGAAACAAAATTCTCTGGTCTGATGAGACAAAGATTGAACTCTTTGGTGTGAATGACAGGCGTCACGTTTGGAGGAAACCAGGCACCGCTCATCACCAGGCCAATACCATCACTACAGTGAAGCATGGTGGTGGCGGCATCGTACTGTGGGGATGTTTTTCAGCGGCAGGAACTGGAAGACTACTCAGGATAAAGGGAAAGATGACTGGAGCAATGTACAGAGACATCCTGGATGAAAACCTGCTCCAGTACGCTTTTGACCTAAGACTGGGGCGACGGTTCATCTTTCAGGAGGACAACGACCCTAAGCACACAGCCAAGATATCAAAGGAGTGGTTTCATGACATATCTGTGAATGTCCTTGAGTGGCCCAACCAGAGCCCAGACTTGAATCCGATTGAACATCTCTGGAGAGATCTTAAAATGTCTGTGCACCGACGCTTCCCATCCAACCTGATGGAGCTTGAGAGGTGCTGCAAAGAGGAATGGGCGAAACTGGCCAGGGATAGGTGTGCCAAGCTTGTGGCATCATATTCAAAAAGACTTGAGGCTGTAATTGCTGCCAAAGGTGCATCGACAAAGTATTCAGCAAAGGCTGTGAATACTTATGTACATGTGATTTCTCAGTTTTTTTATTTTTAATAAATTTGCAAAAACCACAAGTAACCTGTTTTCATTTTGTCATTATGGGGTATTGTGTGTAGAACTCTGAGGAAAAAAATTAATTTAATCCATTTTGGAATAAGGCCGTAACATAACAAAAACTAAATATGACTCTGTCTTGGCCACACAATTTCAGTTATGAGCTGTGTTTTCTGGTATGTCCCACTCAATCCAAAATGGCTTGATCTCTGCTCTCGCAGCCACTGTTTCTGATCATATAAAAGGTGAAATTCAGACTGCCCCTTTTTTTGCATGGCGGGTGGATGAAGCAACTGACATATCTTGCCATGCCCAACTATCTGTCATTGTTAGATATGTGGATAGTGCAGGTAAAATTCAAGAGTGCTTCACTGGATTTTTGGATGTGTCAGGGGGTAGAGATGCTCAGTCTGTGTTTGAAGTTTTAAACAAGAACATGCAGGGCTACAGTTTTAGAGAAAAACTTGTGGCACAAACCTACGATGGGGCTGCTGTCTTTGCTTCATCTCTTAATGGCCTACAGGCCAAAGTTAAAGTAATAGCCCCTAGTGCAGTGTTTATGCATTGCTATGCACACAGACTGAACCTGGTGTTGTCCCAGGGTGCTAAATGCTTGCCTGAGTCAAGAATATTTTTTGCATCTCTCTCTGGGTTCACCACATTTTTTTCAAAGTCCACAAAAAGGATGTCTTTTCTTGAGTCTGCAAGGTCTTCAAGATTGCCCAGAAACGCTCCTACTCGATGGAATTTCACATCACGGATAGTGAGCACCGTGGCAAATAATTATGCAGACTTTTGACAAGATTACCCAGGATGAGAGCATGGATGATGACACATTAGATGCTGCCAAAGGCTTCATAATGAAACTGGAGGATTTTGAGTTTGTGTTCATGTTGTACACATATGAACAAATATTCTCTGAGACAGATGTTGTCTTTGATATTGTCCAGCAAAGGGCTATGGATACATACCTAAATTTGGAAGTAATAGGAAACTAAAAAAAACTCCACGATGGATTAATAAAGATTTAAAAAAGAAGTTGCAAAGGAAAAAACTGCTGTATAAGGCATATAAGACTAATGACTGCAAAGAGAATCGTAGTGCGTATGAGAAAATGAGGGCAACCATTAAGAAGGATATCAGGGAGGCTAAAAGACAGTTGGAGAGGAATATAGCAGATAAGGCGAAAGAAGACCCCAAGAGATTCTTTCAGTATTTTAGTAGTAAAAGAACAGTTAAGGAGGAGGTCAAGTTCATCAGGAATAGTAAAGGGGAATTAAAAGATACAGACAATGAAATAGCAGATGCCCTAAACTTACATTTTTCTGAGGTGTTTACAAGTGAGCAAGTGGATAACCTGCCAGAGGTAAACGCAACTACTAAGGAGGTACTGAGGGATTTGGAAATTGTAGAGGGAGAAGTGCTGCTCAGATTAAATAAGATGAAATCAAACAAATCACCAGGCCCAGATAATATTTATCCTCGTGTTTTTAAGGAGGCTAGTGAGTACATATATAAACCCTTGACACATATTTTTAGGAAGTCACTGTGCACTGGAGAGATTCCAAAGGACTGGAAAATGGCAAATATCATCCCATTATATAAAAAGGGTGACAGGGCAGATCCAAGCAACTATAGGCCAGTAAGCTTAACAAGCATCACAGGAAAATTAATGGAAGGAATTATTAAGGATAAGATTGAGCAACACATGACAAGGACAGGAGTTATTCTGAACAGTCAGCATGTGTTCAGAAGGGGGAGGTCGTGTTTTACTAACATGTTGGAATTCTATGAGGAGGCAACAAAAGGATACGATCAAAGTGGAGCTTATGATATTATTTATCTGGACTTTCAGAAAGCATTTGATAAGGTGCCACATGAGAGGTTGGGCATCAAGTTAAAAGAAGTGGGAGTTCAGGGTGATGTTTTTAGATGGGTGCAGAATTGGCTCAGACACAGGAAGCAGAGGGTGATGGTGCGAGGAACCTCATCAGAACTGGCCGATGTTAAGAGTGGTGTTCCACAGGGGTCAGTGCTAGGGCCGCTGCTATTTTTAATACATATAAATGATTTAGATAGGAATATAAGTAACACGCTGGTTAAGTTTGCAGATGATACCAAGATAGGTGGATTAGCAGATAATTTGGAATCCGTTATATCATTACAGAAGGACTTGGATAGCATACAGGCTTGGGCAGATTTGTGGCAGATGAAATTTAATGTCAGTAAATGTAAAGTATTACACATAGGAAGTAAAAATATTAGGTTTGAATACACAATGGGCGGTCGGAAAATCGAGAGTACACCTTATGAGAAGGATTTAGGAGTCATAGTGGACTCCAAGCTATCAACTTCCAAACAGTGTTCAGAAGTCATTAAGAAGGCTAACAGAATGTTAGGTTATATAGCACGATCTGTGGAGTACAAGTCCAAGGAGGTTATGCTCAACCTTTATAATGCACTGGTGAGGCCTCATCTTGAGTACTGTGTGCAGTTTTGGTCTCCAGGCTACAAAAAGGACATAGCAGCACTAGAAAAGGTCCAGAGAAGAGCGACTAGGCTGATTCCAGGTCTACAGGGGTTGAATTATGAGGAAAGATTAAAAGAGCTGAGCCTTTACAGTTTAAGCAAAAGAAGATTAAGAGGTGACATGATTGAAGTGTTTAAAATTATGAAGGGAATTAGTACAGTGGATCGAGACTTGTATTTTAAAATGAGCTCATCAAGAACACGGGGACACAGTTGGAAACTTGTTAAGGGTAAATTTCGCACAAACATTAGGAAGTTTTTCTTTACACAAAGAACGATAGACACTTGGAATAAGCTACCAAGTAGTGTGGTAGACAGTAAGACGTTAGGGACTTTCAAAACTCGACTTGATGTTTTCTTGGAGGGAGCAAGTGGATAGGACTGGCGAGCTTTGTTGGGCTGAATGGCCTGTTCTCGTCTAGATTGTTCTAATTCTAATTCTAATTTTATTTTTAACATGTTCTTTACTGCAAAAAAAGAATTGGGTCTCTCCTTGCTTTTGTCAAAGAGAAGAGGTCAGAGGAGGCTTATCAAGCAGTTCATACAAAAGCAGCAAATCTCACATCAGACCCTCGAGATGAACCTATTAGAAAGTGCCGTCTGTCACAATTACAGGATCCCCAGGACCACTACAGAAATTTGTACATGGCCATCCTAGACAATCTCATGGAGCAGATTTCTCAGCGTTTTTCAAATTTGGAAAGCATGACCTTCTAAGAATTAGTCAATCCAGGGAAATCTGATGAAATGAGACAAGTGTTTCCAGAGGAGGCATTTGAAAGTGTGCTGAAAAGTTATGGCCATTTCTTTGACTGAGGGAGACTGAGATCTGAACTTCAATTACTATATTCAGATCATGACTTACAGGGGTCCTGGGGTAAGCTATGTGATTTCCTGATGTTTTTTAAAGACATGGAGTTGGATAGTGCAATGCCTCAGCTATACAAGCTGTTGTCGTTAGTGGCAACAATTGGCGCTACATCAGCAGGTGTAGAGAGGAACTTCTCCTGTTTAAAACAGGTCAAGTCCTACACCCGCAACACGATGGGCCAAGATCGTTTGAGCAACCTTGCTCTCTTGGCCATTGAGAGGAAACTGGTTAAGTCCCTGGAAAAGACGGCCAATTGGTACTACAGGGTTGCATTATTTGACAGTAAAACTATTTCAATATATTCAATATATACATATATATCAGCACTTCCCGATTCATTTTACCCTCGCACCCCCTCGGTTTGAGAAGTATGAAAAAATGTGAGGTTAACGCAGAAAAACAGATCACCAATTGAAGCTTTATGAATAATGGATACTTTATTTGCCATCAATAATTGTTTTGATAAAGCCATACTCAGTGTAATCCTCCTTCCATTTTATAATTTTTCTGCGACTAGCTATGATTAAATGAACGGTAAAAAAGTAAAACCGAAGCGAGGGTAACTTATTCAGGCAGGCAGGCGACAGCTTAATAGCTCAAATTTGGATATAAATAGGTTTTATTTAGTCGCCAGAAATATTTTTGTTAGGAATGGAAGTTGAATTTAGTCTTTAAATTTCTATGGTAAAAATGTATGCAATGATGACTAAATTTAACTTACATTCCTACTAAACATATTTCTGTTGACTAAATAAAAGTTAAAAGTTTAAAATTTAAATGTAACTTGAACAGATATGATACTTCATAAGTAGTATTATGTCAGGAATGTTCTGTCAAAATTTAATTCAATTTGATTGATGAGATTAAACCACGCCCCTTTTTAATTGAAGACCGGAAGTCCCGCCCCCACCAACCATCTGTTGTTTGTTGATATTTGATGACCTTTATCCGGGCCCCTGTGGATTGATGACAGGAAGTCCCAACCCATCTGTTGTTTGTTGACCTTTGATGACCTTTAGCCCCGGCCATCTGTTTTCCCAGGAAGCTGTCAAGGGGCGATTTGATGGATGCCCCCCACCTCTTGAACCCCCCAACCCCCTGCTTGGCCACCTGCCCTGAACCATCTCGGTAGGGCAAGTCCAGACATACCCAAGGGCTGCCTAGGCCCCCGCCGCCCCCCTTGAACCCATCACCACCCCAGTCACTTCCCAGCCCCCCTCTTCCTAAGACAAGTTCAGGCATGTTGCAGCCGGCCCCTGTACAAGTTCAGGCATGTTCCTATCCATACTCAGACTGAATGGCCTGCCTAAGCCTCACCGATAGGCAGCACATGATGTCTGGCCCCTCCACTTCCGAGGACATACACACACACATGCTCCGGTCGGACCGGTCTATCTTTTCGCAGTTCCTGTCGATATTGCTTTAGGTAAGAATCCTGGTATCTATGTAACAATTATTTTTAAAATATCTATCTATCTAATCGATGCTATATCATTTGTAAACCCCTTGTATTTTATCTAAGCCCACTTACAGGGCCAGCTTTTACCATCTCCGTGAAAATCCTTTCACAGAACAACAGCCAACATCCATCTCACAGACAGGCTCTGCGTTTAAAAGCCTTCAACAGCGCACACAGAAATGAGATGACAGGACGTCTCTGCGCAGCCTGGCTTTTAGCAGCCCCTGCGCGCGCGCGCCGCTAGCTGGCCAGTGCCAAAGCTCTCCGCGGCCCCGAACAGACACGTAGCTATAAACTGCAACCTGTATGTCCCTGCAGCGCTGACGAGGATTGATTCAGACCCTACTGAAGCGTGCGCGATTGTCTTAACACAGCTGCCAAAAACCCACCTCCCCTGCCCGCTCAGCACTGATTCAGTAGGAGCGCGCATGCTTTTCAACAGTTGAGCGTAATACTTCTTCCATTCCCAAGACGCATGTTTCTTAAAATGTTAAAGGCTTTCATGATAACGTGTAAAACACAAGATAAATAGCTCGATATAAGCAATTCATACATACACACACACACACCGTTAAATAAGATGCAGCAGAACCCTTTTAAATCACGTTGGAGACGTCTAAATGCTAAATGAATTAATATATTTATAATTTGTATTTAAATCGATCTAAAACAACCCCTTGTTCTACCCATGATAATCCTCCCCTCTTGAAGAAATCGATTTAGTTTTTCTAAAAGTTTGAATGCCTTAATCAGATCGGATATCTCGGGCTAGAGAAAGGAATTTTAAAATACTCTGCCAAAAACGCTTTTTGCAAAGCACAACACCCACTACCTTAGTTCCAGGCGGCCGGATTTGGGATGTGGGCTCTGGGGAATCGGTGGCAATTCAGCGGTTAGGACCGCTCAGGACGTTTATGACCCTTAACATCTGAGCAAAACAGAATGCGTCTGTTTAATCAAATCTACGTGTTACAACGGAATCTATTATTCAAATTCCGGATAACCATAAACCTCGTAGCCGGATCAAAACTTTTGGAAAGGTGAAAAAGGCCTTACGGAGATACGTACAGATGTTTAAACAAATCTATTATGCAAATTCTGGACTTTTTTAGCGTCCGTCGAAAGTTGTTGTATTTAGACACCGGACAAAGGCCATTACACGGATGTCCGGTTAAAATGATGGGCAAGCATCTGTTATTACAGATTACCGGGCACATTTCAAAAAATACAGCTTTTTTGGGTGTATAGCAGGCCGTTAATACTGAAAGAGGAAACTGAATCTCGTCGGAAACATCAAGGATCACAGTATGGCATATTTTTGATTATTATATGCGCCAAACAAGTATGTTAGAAAACGGATGGATGAACCCTTATATTTTATCCTTACTATGAATAATTTCCACGTTTATTCTCAAGTGCGTGCGTGCGCGCACTCGTGTGTAGGCGCATGAGCGCGTTCGTGTGCGCGTATAATATAAGATGCAGCATTTATTTCCATCTATCTGCGTGTACGACGATTAATGTACAAATTCATAGGACTGAAGCAAACAATATTAGCTTTTTCATACCGAAACGGGCTTTACAATCCAGTAGTTTTTGTCTCGGCGTCTGAAAATTCAAACAGAATCTCTTCTCTGAGAATATTCAGGCATGGTTTAAAAGCGCAGGCCGGTTGTGTATTAGCTCTGGCGTAATAAGCGGTCGGTATTCTGAACTATATACAGAAGGGTCCCGTTTGTGAAATGCGTACTCTTTCGAATCGGGCTTACTGTAGCAGGGGAATCTCTGCCCCGGGGTCTGCATGTTTTTAATAGTCTGGGATATCGAAATATTTTAACTTTATAAACTCTCATTTGTTACAACCGGTTGGAGACAGTCTCCAATGATGAACGGGATCTAGGAGCATATATCGAAGCGAATGCTTATTAAACATAAGGCAACTGTGTTTTCATTCATTTCGCTAAATGAAAAGTAATTATTTTAATACGGAATAGTAGCCCCCCATAGGCCGGGTGATTTTAGACATGTGAGTAATATAATTAAGTTATTTTTAAAAGTAATCCCCCACTGCACAAGACAGACAGATTCCACGTGTGTTTTAGGATTTGCTGCGGACAGTGATGATTTTAACTTTTTCCTTAGCTCATTTCTATAACATAGGAGCAATTTGACAAAGGAAAACTCTGTAAATACACTTGTGCATTTAAACAGAGATTTAAGAAAGCAGGTTTCTACCTTAGACAGATTACTCACCTAATCCGAGTTTTGTTCGTGCATGTAAAAGCACTCACTGTTGTTACACTAGCACAAAATTGATATTTTCTGTCTACTCAAAAAACTAAAATTATTTCTATTAACACAGGTGATAACTGCAAAACATTTCACTATTTTTAATTAAAAGTTAAAAACAGAAAAGCCCAATTATGATTTTTGTTTTGTCATGCTAGGGTCCTAGGGTGACACTTTTCCCCTTTATACTCTCTTATGTAGACCTTAACACATATTCTTACCAAAATAGTTCATCACTTCCCAATTCCTGTAACTTCAGGTAATTAAGCTATGAATTTGTACATTAATCGTTGTACACGCAGATAGATGGAAATAAATGCTGCATCTTATATTATACGCGCACACGAGCGCGCGCATGCACGCACTTGAGAATAAACGTGGACATTATTCATAGTAAAGATAAAATATAAGGGTTCATCCATCCGTTTTCTAAAAACATACTTGTTTGGCGCATATAATAATTAAAAATATGCCATACCATGATCCTTGATGTTTCCGACGAGATTCGGTTTCCTCTTTCAGTATTAACGGCCTGCTGAGTAATGGAGTGGTCTGAACACTTATTTATATACCCAAAAAAGCTGTATTTTTTGAAATGTGCCCGGTAATCTGTAATAACAGATGCTTGCCCATCATTTTAACCGGACATCCGTGTAATGGCCTTTGTCCGGTGTCTAAATACAACAACTTTCGACGGACGCTAAAAAAGTCCAGAATTTGCATAATAGATTTGTTTAAACATCTGTACGTATCTCTGTAAGGCCTTTTTCACCTTTCCAAAAGTTTTGATCCGGCAACGAGGTTAATGGTTTTCCGGAATTTGATTAATAGATTCCGTTGTAACTCGTAGATTTGCTTAAACAGACACATTCTGTTTTTGCTCAGAGGTTAAGGGTCATAAACGTCCTGAGCGGTCTTAACCGCTGAATTGCCACCGATTCCCCAGAGCCCACATCCCAAATCCGGCCGCCTGGAACTAAGGTAGTGGAAAAGGTAGTGCAAAAAGCGTTTTTGGCAGAGTATTTTAAAGTTCCTTTCTCTAGCCCGAGATATCCGATCTGATTAAGGCATTCAAACTTTTAGAAAAACTAAATGGATTTCTTCATGACGGGAGGATTATCATGGGTAGAACAAGGGGTTGTTTTAGATCGATTTAAATACAAATTATAAATATATTAATTCATTTAGCATTTAGACGTCTCCAACGTGATTTAAAAGGGTTCTGCTGCATCTTATTTAACGGTGTGTGTATGAGTTGCTTATATCGAGCTACTTATCTCGTGTTTTACACGTTATCATGAAAGCCTTTAACATTTTAAGAAACATGCGTCTTGGAAATGGAAGAAGTATTACGCTCAACTGTTGAAAAGCATGCGCGCTCCTGAACTGAATCAGCGCTGAGCGGGCAGGGGAGGTGGGGTTTTGGCAGCTGTGTTAAGACAATCGCGCACGCTTCAGTAGGGTCTGAATCAATCCTCGTCAGCATATGGCCTGCAGGGACATACAGGTTGCAGTTTATAGCTACGTGTCTGTTCGTGGCCGCGGAGAGCTTTGGCACTGGCCAGCTAGTGGGCACGCGCAGGGGCTGCTAAAAGCCAGGCTGCGCAGAGACGTCCTATCATCTCATTTCTGTGTGCGCTGTTGAAGGCTTTTAAACGCAGAGCCTGTCTGTGAGATGGATGTTGGCTGTTGTTCTGTGAAAGGATTTTCACGGAGATAGCAAAAGCTGGCCCTGTAAGTGGGCTTAGATAAAATACAAGGGGTTTACAAATGATATAGCATCGATTAGATAGATAGATATTTTAAAAATAATTGTTACATAGATACCAGGATTCTTAACTAAAGCAATATCGACAGGAACTGCGAAAAGATAGACCGGTCCGACCGGAGCATGTGTGTGTGTATGTCCTTGGAAGTGGAGGGGCCAGACATTATGTGCTGCCTATCAGTGAGGCTTAGGCAGGCCATTCAGTCTGGGTATGGATAGGAACATGCCTGAACTTGTACAGGGGCCGGCTGCAACATGCCTGAACTTGTCTTAGGAAGAGGGGGGCTGGGAAGTGGCTGGGGTGGTGATGGGTTCAAAGGGGGGCGGTCGGGGCCTAGGCAGCCCTTGGGTATGTCTGGACTTGCCCTACCGAGATGGTTCAGGGCAGGTGGCCAAGCAGGGGTGGGGGGTTCAAGGGGTGGGGGGCATCCATCAAATCGCCCCTTGACAGTTTCCTGGGGAAAACAGACGGCCGGGTTAAAGGTCATCAAACAGATGTGTGGGGGTGGTGGGGGGTTCAAGGAGGGCGGAGGCATCCATCAAATTACCCTTGAGAGCTTCCTGGGAAAACATATGGCTGGGGCTAAAGGTCATCAAAGGTCAACAAACAACAGATGGTTGGTGGGGGCGGGACTTCCGGTCTTCAATTAAAAAGGGGCGTGGTTTAATCTCATCAATCAAATTGGATTAAATTTTGACAGAACATGCCTGACATAATACTACTTTCATAATACCCACACAGCACTAAGTGCACATAAGAGCAGGAGGCATCTGTTTTAACAAGCAGCGTATTGCACTAATAAGAAATAACCTGCCCATTTAATTATTTAGGACTAGATAGATAAATTAAGATTTTGTGCAATTTTTAATTTTTCTTTCTCGATGGATTCTGGCACCCCCAGCAATAGCTTCTCGCACCCCAAAGGATATATATATATATATATATATATATATATATATATATATATATACACTCGTGTGTATCTATACTAATAAAAGGCAAAGCCCTCACTCACTCACTGACTCACTCACTCACTCACTCACTGACTCATCACTAATTCTCCAACTTCCCGTGTGGGTGGAAGGCTGAAATTTGGCAGGTTCATTCCTTACAGCTTCCTTACAAAAGTTGGTCAGGTTTTATATCGAAATTCTATGCGTAATGGTCATAACTGGAAGCAGTTTTTCTCCATTTACTGTAATGGAGATGAGCTTCAACGCCGTGGGGGCAGAGTTTCGTGTGACATCATCACGCCTTCCACGTAATCACGCAGTACATAGAAAACCAGGAAGACCTCAAAAAAGCGCTCAAGAAAACATGCATTATATAATTGAGAAGGCAGCGAAACAATAAGAAGCGAAGAGTGACATATACAACCATATTCATGAGTTCTGCTACTTGAAACAAAGCACGATGTAAACCTACACTTTAAATTAAGTTCATAGACAGGCTGCCGCTGGTGTTTGTAATTTAGTGCCTGCCCATATAAGGCCGTCCGTCAGCGGCAATCCAATAGCAAACTGCCACGGGTAAATATTCACGGGTGAAGGACTCTGCTTATGGAGAGGAAGATGAGATGGTCAGGGTGGTGTTTGACACAAACTCAGCGAAACTGTGAGAGAAAGTTTTAAGTGCCAGGGCTAAGGTAACATTAAATACAGCCATGGACATAGCACGAGATGGCACCAGCACAGCTGGGAACCTTCGATGCAAGTACACCGAGTGGCTCACGTGAACTGGCGCAGTGCACAGATAAAAGCAACAGTTCCAAAGGCTGAACAAAACCGAATTACACAATTGAAAAGGCAGCAAAAATATGAAGCGTCTGATAAGCATATTCATAAATGCAGCTACTGTGGAAACAAAGCACACGGTGGAAAAAGTCAATGTCCCGCTAAAGGAAGACAGTGTAAAAAACCCGTGCATGCAGTGTGTCAGGTCTCAGATAAAGAAGAAGACGAGCTGTTTATTGATGCAGTAAGAAACGAATCGATGAATGAAACCTGTCATCTTTACAACGATTGACAAACACGGAATGTAACTTGAACACAACATCATCCTACAAATACGAACCTGATTGAAAGAAATAATGATAATCAAATCCTTGATGACAGCAACACTCAGTAACTCTCACAAAACAAATACTGTATATTGACAGTCATGTTACGTTATTTTTAAAATGTTCCCTTTTCTTTTTCTACCTTTTTTAACACACTACTTCTCAGCTGCGATACGCTGGTATACATATATGTATATATATATCCCGCTCTACATACTCGAATAATGGATACTTTATTCGCCATCAATGATTGTTTTGGTAAAGCCATACTCAGTGTATTCATTAGATGAACGGTAAAAAGTAAGAGCGAGGAGGATGACTCATTGAGGCATGCAGGCTGTAGTCTTGCGTCAACTCTATCTGAATTGCGATCACATTTGAAAAAATATATCTTTTCAAGTTCTATTTAGTCCATATGTGTCAAACTCAAGGGCCGCAGGCCACATCCGGCCCGGCGTGTAATTATATCTGGCCCGCGAGATCATTTTATATACTGTATTATTGTTATTAATGGCCCGGGTATATGAAGCGCTGGTAACACAATAAACTACAGATCCCATAATGCAGCGCTTCAGCTGCCTTGCCGAACACTTGCAGCATCATAAGGTAGACTTGATTAACGCTGTAAGTTATTGCGAAGCTAGAGTTATTAGCACTGAGTTTGCACGGCGCTTTGGTGACTTTGAAGAACAAAAAAAGTCCGTCTACATGCGGCTCGAACCTTGTGCATGTTTGGTAGCACATATCTGTGTGAGAAGCTCTTCTCAGTGATAAAGACTAACAAAACAGCACACAGGAGTCGCCTCACTGATGAGCACCTGCAATCCATCCTGAGAATCTCCACAACACAGAACCTTACACCAAACAGAAACGAACTTGTGGCCAAAAAAAGATGCCAGGCGTCCAGCTCTAAAATGATATATGAGCAAAGACAACTGAATGATTTGATTTGTTATTGCACGTAAGAGCGGAGTCAATCGTTTTAACAAACAGCGTATTGCACTGATCTGAAATAGCTGTGTGTGTATATATGTAGATATGTATGTATATGTATATATATGTTTATATATGTGTGTGTGTATGTATGTATATATATATATGTATTTGTGTGTATATATGTGTGTGTATATATATATATATATATATATATATATATATATATATATATATATATATATATGACAACAACACTCATCACTCACAACAGTGACAAAACAATTACATTGACAATCAGGTTACGTTATTTTCAAAATGTTTCCTTTTCTTTTCATTGCTTCTTTAACACACTACTTCTCCTTTCTTGAGAAAGCCTTGGATTTTTAGTATATATATATATATATATATAGATAGATAGATAGATAGATAGATAGATAGATAGATAGATAGATAGATAAAGATAGATATATATAATATAGATAGATAGAGATATAGATATATATGTGTATATATATACATATATGTGTATGTATATGTGTGTGTGTATATACTGTATGTAGATATGTATGTATATATGTATGTGTGTGTATATATATATACAGATATATATATATATATATATATATATATATATATATATATATATATATATGTATGTATGTAAATATATACTGTATGTGTATATGTTTATATATATTGTGGAGCCGACCCAGACACAGACAGGCAGACATGTTGTAAATCACCACCACACGTATTTATTTACAATTATTTACAATAATTAGGTCACTAAGACACAGTCCAAACAGTGCACAAACCCCAACACACACAGTCCTGGCCACAAAATGCCTTTCATCGGGCCGCCTCCACACTCTCTTATGCCTCGTCCTGCATCTACCCGACTCCAGCCCTGAATGAAGGGAGACGGCCCCTTTTAACCATGCCCCGGATGACCTCCAGGTGTTTCCGACACTCCCCTGTTGGCCACGCCCCAGCGTGGCGGAAGTGCTGGCTGTTCTCCCGGCAGCTCTCCGGGTGTCCTTTTAATTCTTCCCCCCAGCACTTCCTGGTGTGGCGGAAGTGCTGAGGTAACAGGTCCCCAAGGCATTGGGGCGTCTCCTGGCGGTGACTAAGTTAGATTACCTGTAAGTGTGACCAGACACCTGTTACATACGGATGATCATTTTTTTCACCCAATAAAACTTTAGTTCGTCAAAGTTAGAAAGCAGCGAGGTGATTTCTATTATTCCTTATTGACAGCATTTAATTTAAAAATGATTCACGTCAACAAGGTGAAAGAGTCTCTTATTTTGACAGGGCGATCTTTTTTTAGGCTTAAGCATTTTTGATCGACTTACAAAAGAAAATAGTTATTACTTACCCTCTTTGCTTCAAATTGGCTTTTTAAAAAAACTTTTTGATATAATTTGTTTACGACAGTATAAAATAACAAAAGCAGTGCTCAAAATTATAATGCGCATATCTAACAGGAAGAGGTGGTGGTAAGAGTAAGATTGTTGACTCGCACTTAAATGATCACTGGTTTGTGTCCGGGGTGCTTCCTTTCTGTTATTTTATTTATTTACTTATTTATTTTTACAAATTGCTTTGAGTAGTAAGAAATGTAAGGAATTAATAACAATATTATTATTATTATTATTATTATTATTATTATTATTATTATTATACGTGTGAATGCATGATCAAATTCAGCCATGCGTGAGGGGTATGAATAGGGACAATACCACGAGTTC